>NC_026153.1:10302553-10320717 GCF_000512975.1 Sesamum indicum
TATTGCCAAGTCTGTAACAAATCAGGACACAATAGGGATACCTGCTTCCGAATTCATAGGACTCCTGATTGGTACAAAGAACTCATTAAACAAAGGAAGAAAACTCGGAATGGAGCAAGGGAGTACATTGTTAATGAGGCTAGAGTTGTGGATAGATCAGACACACCTAGGTCTGGCTGGTGGCTGACTTGATGGAAGCTCTTAAAATTGTGCAAGGCAAGGTGCTTCATGATCCTATGGGAGTTCATTTGCACAGATTGAAGAGGTGGCAGGCATGGCATTACATCTCAAGTCTGAAAATAATTACTCAAGGAAATGGATCGTAGACACAGGAGCCTGAAATCATAAGTGTGGGGATACAAAAATCTTTTAGTCTCTCATACCTCTGAATCCTTGCATTAATATTCATCTGCAAACAACAGCAAAGTTCATGGTACTCATTGTGGTGAGATACAACTATCTTCACATATAACTCTGAAAAATGTTCTTGTTGTTCCTAGCTTTGCCCATAATCTTTTGTCAGTTTCTTAACTTTTTAGCTCATAGCATCTTAGTTTCTCGTTTCTCACTTCCTCATGCGTTTTGCAGGACCTGAAGAATAATCGTGTCTTGGCTGTAGGGACACGAATAGGAAAGTTCTACTTCTTGACTATTGACTCCTTCAGTTCAGCCTCTTCTCATTGTAATCTTGTTCATATGGCCTGTAGTTTTGCTATTCCACAAGTGTATGACCTTTGGCATAAACGTCGGGGACATTTTAGCTCATCTATTCTAAGTCATATCACTCAATTGAAGCTTCATACTAATAATACGAATCATATTTGTTCTATATGTCCCTTAGCTAAGCAGACAAGGGAAACATTCCCACTAAGTGAATCGCAAACTTCCAGTCCTTTTGATCTTATTCATACTGATGTTTGGGGACCTTATAAACAACCATCGATCATAGGCTGTCACTATGTTCTTACCATAGTTTATGACTATTCCAGAGCCACATGGACATTCTTGATGCATCACAAGTCTCAAATTACTAAAATTCTGTCCTTCTTTGCTATGGTATCAACTCAATTTCATGTTCAAGTCAAAACCATTCGCACTAATAATGGGACTGAGTTTTTAAATTTTTCATGTCAAGAATTATTTCAGAACTTTGGGATTATTCCCCAAAAAAGTTGTACACATACACCATAACAAAATGGTGTTGTCGAAAGAAAACATCATCATCTTTTACAAATTGCTCGAGCTTTAATGTTTGGATCCAGTTTGCCTAGTCTTTTTTGGGCTGGTTCTATTCTCACAATGACACACATTATTAATAAACTTCATTCGTTCAAGCTACACTGGGAATCTCCTTTTGAGCTCTTATATCACACATCACTCTCTTATGACAATTTAAAAACATTTGGTTGCCTTTGTTTCGCTACAAATGTTCCTTTACAAACATTTTGTTCCAATTCCTACGTCTTTTCTACTAGTTATTCCAACTCCTATACTCAGTCTGATTCCCCATCAGACATCATTTCTCCTCTTTCTCCAACTGAACCAGACCCTCTGTCTCTCCTCCAAATTTTGTAGCCCCCTCTTTAGACTTGCCTCTTAGATGTTCTCATAGGCACACAAAACCTCCTATATGGTTAAGTGATTTTCAATGTGATATTTTCTCTGATTTTTATGTTGATTCTCTAACCTTTGCTTCATCATACAATTCGTTTTTGGCTATCTTGTCTACTATCCAGGAACCTGGGCATTATTTGCAGGCAAAGGGGAATATAGAGTGGGACCGGGCCATGATGGATAAAATTGCAGCCTGAAAAAGAATGACACATGGGAGATCGTGGATCTTCCCAAGAGAAAGAAACCTATTGCGTGCGAATGGGTTTATAAAGTTAAACTCAAGCTTGATGGAAGCATTGACAGGTACAAAGCTTGTTTGGTTGGAAAAGGTTACAATCAAGTTGAAGGGAGTGGATTATTTTGAGAAATTCTCCACTGTTGCCAAGGCTATTACAGTACGTGTTCTGTTGGTTGTTGCTTCTAGCTATGCATGCCAATTCATCAAGTTGACATTAATAATGCTTTTCTCCATGGCTTCTTGGATGAAGACATCTACATGTAGGCCCCTAATGGATATTCTGTGCACCCAGGACATGTCTGTAAGTTGAAGCGCTCTTTATTTGGCCTTAAACATGCCTTTTGTTGATGGAACTTGGAATTGACTTACAAGCTTCTTGGTGTTGATTTCTCTCAATCACCCCATGATCATTGTCTGTTTTCCTTCAAGATACTGCAGATGGTCTTCTTATCTTACTTGTGTACGTGGATGATGTCCTTATTACTGGACCTTCACTCTCTCAAATTGCAGTAGTTAAGTCTTTCTTGGATGACAAAATTACCATCAAGGATCTTGGCCCCGCGAAATACTTCTTTGGTTTAGAGATAGCTCGTTCTACTACTGGCACATCTGTTCAACACAAATATATTCGAGATATAATTCAAGACATGGAACTTTAATCTGTTAGCTGCCACAACTTTGCCCCTAGAATTAAAGTTGTCTTCACGTGATCCTAACCCTCTCCCTTACTCTGAACCATATCGTTGATTAGTGGGTCATCTGTTGTACTTAAACTTCTTTTTTTTTGGGTAAATGTAATTTTCATTAAGTAAAAGTAGTAGTACAACAAGGTGCTCGTCAGTTGGTTTCTCCCTCGATAGGCCAAGGGATACGCCATAATCTATATAAAGCACTTGTACTAACAGGACTAGCTAGATTAATGCTGACAATCCTCTGTTTGACATCATCCACGATCAAGTTAGGTAATATGACCGGCATCCTCTCTACATGTTCAAATCGCCTGAGGTTCCTTTCCCTCCAAATGTGGTAAACACATGAGGCAAGTAAGGCTGGAAACGCTATGTTGATGATATGCTTACTTCTCCATTTTCATGAAGCCCACTCAATGTCTGTTGCCCAATCCTGGTTTGGCCATGTAAATCGAACCAGTCTTCGAACTTCTGTAAGGCATCTCCTGCTAAATCGACAATGGAAGAATAGGCGAGTATGTGTTTCCATCACCCCTTCATCACATAAAACACAATCGCCAAGATGGAAAAGTCATGGTTTATCCATCGTGAGCAGTTTTGCCAAGGATTGCCATCCACACAATAAATAAGTGGCGAGGGATCTTCAAAGATGCCGAAAGTAGTGAAGCCCAACCTACTTTCATCCCCAGCAGCTCCCATAATTTGTAAAGTGCTTGTGCTGTAGGTTGGTCCTTCTCAAATGCTAGGTGCTACGATCATTCCCTCCATAAATCAGTGGCAGTGCTAGTGTAATCTCTAAGCAATCTATGTCAATGATGATGGGCCAATGCCATTGCCCCTTCTTGATAACACTGCTAAGCTTTGTTTCGTCCGGTAGCTCAAGAAGATCAGGTCTATTTGGGAATTTATCAATAAGGGGTCCGAGGTGGTGCCATGGGTCCTTCTAAAGATAGTAGTTTTGTCCATCTCCAATCTGGTAGTTTACCATTGGTCGAAGTACACTGCGTAGTCTTAACATCTTCCTCCAGCCCCACGATCCCCCACCATCAATAACAGTCCAAATGGAGGTATCCCATAACCTCCCTTCGTAAAGCCACTAACACCTATATAGAAGTCCTATCGCATCTTATGACATCACATAGTTTTTTCATCATTAAGGCGCGCTTTAAGATACCGATGTCCTTTAATCCCTGGGCTCCCTCCTTTACCGGTTTACACACATCCTTCCATGCGACCTTTGCATAGCCACTGGTCGTCGTTCCTTCCCATAGGAATGCACATAGACGCTTCTCAATTTCTTTTTATAACCCCCTTAGGTAATATAAATGTTGAAGCCCAATACAAGCTCAGTGCCATGATAACAGATTTGATAATTTGTACCCTCCCTGCATATTAAAGAGCCATACCCTCCCAACTATTAATGATATTTTAAGTAATAACAGTAAAGGAAGTCCCAAGTAACTCATCGGAAGGGTAATCCTGCACAAGGCCTATTCTTCCCCAGTTCGAATCCTTTCATTCTCACGGTGTACTATGATGCCGATTGGGCTAATTGCATTGACTCACACCGTTCCTTGACTGGTTACTGCGTCTTCTTAGGGCCAAATTTGGTATCATGGAAAACTAAGAAACAGACAACCATGGCTCGAACCACTGCTGAGGCCAAGTACAGGAGTTTGGGCACCGCCGTTTGTGAGTTACAGTGGATTTCTTACTTACTCAAGGATCTCCAGGTTCCTACCTCCACTCCCATTCCACTTCACCGCGATAACCAAGCTTCCATTCACATAGTTGCTAACCCAGTCTTTCATGAATGGACAAAGCATTTGGAGATTGATTGTCACTTGGTTCGTGACAATACAAAGAGGGTTTTGTTCTTCCGCTCCATGTTCCCAGCAAATCACAACTTGTAGATGTTTTTACTAAGCTCCTTCCCGCCTTTGTTTTTCATTCTTTCTTGTCCAAGCTGCACTTGGTCCCTTTGCCCAAGTTCAGCTTAAAGGGGGGCTGATGAAAGTTTCAGGATTCGAACACTCATTTGCAGACTTCTCATTATTGCATATGTACAAGGCGTATAATCATGTATTTGTGTTTGTGCTTTTGTTAGTAGAATAACACCTTTGCAGTTTTTTAAGTTGTTAAAAGTTAGATTTGGTTGATGTGACGGGCCTAACACTGTGTAGTATGATTCGCTTGGAGTCCTTGGGATTACGTGAATAAGCATGGCAAAATAACTTGGGGATCTCATTAGATGAGAATGGTATAGGTTACCTCCCACAAAACCTTTTCTCCATGTGAATCGTTAAAGCGGGATATGAAAAATTGCATTTGTGGACTCAAAGCCTACTAAAAAATAGTTTTCTGGAAACCCCACTTAAGAGTGGTAGGCTTTTTGAAGAAATAGTGGTACGGGTTAATGACTGAAGACCAAGTCTTAAACTTGACATTTAGCATTACAATAATCTACTAAATTTCTGTTTACATTTAATGTAGATGTCTAAGAATCCATTCACTTCAATTTTTTATGCTAATAAATTTAACGGAACAAACTACAATGATTGACTGCAAAATCTTAGGATTGTTTTAGATTTTGAGAACCAGACGTATGTTCTGGATTGGTATTTTCCTCGAGCCTTACCGAAAGGGTCCACATGCAGAGAACGTTTGACGTTCGATAAGTGGCATGAGGACAACCGGAAGGTTTGCAGTACTGTACTGGCGTCAATAACCAATGACATCCAAAATTAGTACTACAGGCATTATGGTGTCCAACCGATAATGCTCTGCATGAGCCAGGTTTATGCAGTTCCGGACGGCCATATTAGATATATTGTGGCAAAAGCATTTTTTGGTGCCAAGATGCTTGAAGGGTCTTCTGTACAGGACCATGGGGTTAAGATGCTATCCTTTCTGGAGAAGCTCAAGGACCTCAAGGCTGATCTTGAAAAAGAGACGTACATTTATGTGATCCTTCAGTCTCTTCCTCCCTCCTTTGACCCGTTTATCGTGAACTATACCATGAATGAACTTGACAAAGACTTTCATGAGTTGATAAACATGTTGGTCTAGTATGAGAGAACGATGAAAAGTTTGCGCTGTCAGTATTGATAGGGGAGGCTTCAACCTCATAAACGAAAGGCAAAGAGGCCGGATGCTGGAGGAGGAAGAAGGGTAAGACAGAATCAGCTACTACAAGTGCTCAGAGTGCTCTTGTTACCTTACTGGGCATGGACAAAGGGAAGAGTAAGGCGGTTCGGCAGTCATAGATTCCAAAAGATGTTTGCATTAATTGTCATAAAAAGGGGCAATAGAAGAGGAAGTGTCCTAAAGTCCTCTATAATCAAGGTATAACTTGTTATTGAGCCTTAACATGACTGCTACTATACTTCTTGGGTATTGGATACCAGTTGTAAATCTCAAATCTGCAAATGGTTTGCAGGTGGTGCAAAGGAATAGAAGGCTGAGACAAATGGTCCTAAAACTTAGCAATGGCAGGGATGTCGTGATTGTGGTTAAAGAACTAGATAGGCTTAGCTATTAGATATCATGTTAGGATAAAATTGATAGAATATAATTATGTAACCTAGTATGATTAAATTATATTTTTCTAATGTTGGACAATTTGGATTACATGATTTTGATTGATGATGGTTATTTCATTTGACAAAGAATGGTTATTCTTGTCTATTAGGTTGATTATTTAATTATTTCAAAGCTATCCAATAATTGGATTATGAGTGCTCAATACAAATTATTAAAAATGGATAATCAAGATAAACTCACAGATCTGGCATGCGAAGGTAGGTCACATTTCTCTAGTTAGGATAAGGAAGTTAGTGAATTCAACGAATCTAGGATTAGACAAGTTGAGTTTACAAGCTTGCAAGTCCTTTCTGAGCAAGATGGGGACCAAGAAGAACTTTGAAGGACAAAGTGTGCTTGTCAATGGTCTGTTGGATTGGATCCAATTAGATATCTATGAGTCATTGAATACATAGAGCCAAAAGGAGGTTCACAAGTTTAAGGACCTTTGGAAGGTTCGGAATATTAGACTTGAAGTGGAGAACTACACTGGTTGCAAAATTAAATCCTTCAATTGGATTGAAGTAGTGTGTGTTTAGTGGGGGTTCTTAAGTATCTGATGGGAATGGAATTCTCACTCAGTGGAGTTTCCCTTTGGAGTGCCACAATTGAACGTTGTCTGTGATGAGGGAGGGATTGGACCTTGTTGGATTTGGTTCGATTGTTCTTTCACTGAACTACCTTGACCCATGTGGCATAGCAAGTCTATTTTCACAATTTACTTTAGTATATAGGTTTCAGGTGTGGTCGTCTTACTCATTTTGAATGATATGAAGAAGTTGGGAAACACTGAAGCGCAGACATTATTTACGCAATTGTCTATGAAGGAATTGGATTCCTTCCCTTATCATAGGGTTAAGCTGTCCAAAACTCAACCTTTGTAGACTGATGAGGCTCTTAGAAAGATGTTTGACATCCCCTATGTTTTTTGCCGTTGACAACATGGGTATGTGGTCCGATGCACTAGGCCGAATGTTGTGTGTGATTTGAGCATAACAATGGACATCGAGAGTGAAAGAATCGGTACGACTCGGGAACATGGCAGAAGTGTAAAATAGAAAATTATTTAAAACAAATCAAAGGGGTGTTTCATTTGAAATTTTCAGGCGTTTGGTGTTTGTCAAAAGTATAATGATCAAAATATAAACATGCTAGAAGTGGCTAGAGGATGAAACAAAGACATAAAAACAAAAATAAAACTTTACCTTTTGTTTCTATAGTCGAACAAGAACGTGCGTTGTTCCCTTTACATTCTCCCATTCACTTTAGGATCCAAATCAGAACCCCTATAATTGGTTCACACCACACTAAGGGAGAGATATAGTTTTTTTTCTATTGCTAGATAGAAAAAAGAACAAGAAGAAGAAAACTACTCCAAACTAACACTATTAATTAGTGCTTTGGGAATGTTTTATGTTCTGAATTGAATCTGATTCAATATAGAACAAAAAGGAGAACATTTTTGGAGAGAAAATGGAGCAAAATTTCGTGGCTAAAGTTGGTAGTTATGCATGATATATGTGTAGTTTTGTATATTACATATAATTGAATTCAAAATTCAATAACTACCAAGTTTGCCTCCAAGGCAACCTATATACACACATGCATATAACCTTCAACCATGACGAAATAACCACTCCATTATCTTCATCATGGTGAGGAGTTTCAACTCCTTAACTTGCTCCAACCTTCCTCAAATGGGCTTGGACTTCAAGTATGGATCGGGCTTAATTTATCAAATTAAATCAAGCCCAACTAAAGTTCAATGGACAATAATTAATTAAATTAATTTTAGCCCAAGTAAGTCTAAAGATGTATTTAATCCAATTAAATAAATATAAGCCCAAACTCTAATTAATTGATCCAATCAATTAATTAAGCCCAAATAAAATAATAAAATTAATTTAAAGGTGTTAATCCCAAAATTAATTAATTCTTGAGCCATCCATCAAATGGATTATTAAATAAATGACCAATCATTTATATATATTCTCCTTGAAATTAATTTAATCCAATTAAAATTTATTTCTTCTCGAATTAATTCCACCAATTCTATAGTGATTTGTGTGTAATTCTTTAGGTTCACCCTCAGCTAGACTTGGGCATTGTGTCCAACATAAATAATTAATTAAATATAATTTGATTAATTATTTCCAATTAACCATTAATAAAAAATGCCCGTCAGCATGGGTGGTCATGTAGCAACGATCCATGGCACTAGAGACTAGGTCAATGTTGGCGTGAATATTTAGGCTCTCGAATTCCATACAAGTACGGTCCTTACTTTAGGGCTCGGAATTGGGCATCGATTCCCATCCTGGACCACACAACTATGCTGAGTACTTGAGATGCGTTTACTCTATTGGTCGACAAAGGAAACCATTTCCTATTCTACCAATTGCTATGGCCATAGACTTAGAGAGTTTAAACCATCTCAAAGCTCATAGGAGATATATCCATCGTATACTGATAGGGAACAAATGTCCTCAATACATAATCCGACTACCCTGAAAAAAACTTATAATAACCACATCGAATATATAGTCATCTCTCTCCAGATCCAAGATATAGCCATCATATGTATGTGAATGCCATGATTCCTCAAGTCTAAGGACTATCCTGTACTATCGAAGTCGAGAATTCAAGTTATACCTATCAAGCCTCCAAGGCTTCCATATGACGGTTCCCGCGAGTCAGTTCAATCAACTAACAACCTTGTCAACTAATTCACTAAAATTGCATGACATCCCATGTCTGTCACTGATGAAACATAACACTCATCCAATGAATGCAATACTTAGTGAAAGTCTCTACAGTACTCTTGATGCCCAGTCTTGAGGTCTTCGACTTGGAACGTTTTAGATCAACCTTCAGAAGTTGGTTTCATAGCTGTCATCCAATGCGCAACCCAACTACATAGGTTATTCAATTGGTCTATGGGTATCTATTGTGATGTTAAAACTCCGTTCAACATAAATAGTAAACATAACAAATACATGGTGGCACAGATGAATGCTTACAACATTCATTAAAATAATACCACATTCATAAAGATTGGTAAATATTTCTCAAAACTGCCAATCCAATTGGCTTGCTGGTCACCATTTCTAATAGAGAGTGCATCAAGAAGGCACTGCATAGCAGTCAAGATTATTCTTTAGTACCTGAATAAGGATTAAAGAAATTTTCTTCATGCAAATCAATGGAGAAACGATTTTCGAAGGCTATGGCGATACTAGCTTCCAGTTGTATGTGAATGGTGACTAGTCGCAATTTGAATGTACATTTAGACATAATGGTAATGTGGTGGCTTGGAATGGTTTCAAGCATGATGCCACAATGATTTTCACCATAGAAGTCAAATATATAGTGACTTTAATAGTTGCTCAGGAAGTATTTTGGATGAAAAACCACATCCAATGGTTGAATGTGAAGCCTAGCACGACCAAGCCAGTAGTTATTTGGAGATAACAACTAGGCAATGGCACAAGCAAAAGGGTCAAATCTCATCACAGATCCAAGGAATATTCTTAGACGCCACCATCAGTTTGGAACGATGGTAGGAAGAGGTGACGTACAGTTTTTGCGTCATTTCAATAGATAATATGATAGACCTGTGAGACTGAGCTGGTATCGCAGATTGTCACTCAGATAGGTCAGGGATATGGGTGATTGACTTTAGGTCAAGTGGGAGATTGTTAGAATAGGTGACCAAAAAGCCAATTTCATTGGAAATTTTGGGAATCATTTAGCAATCTTTATGAATGTGATATTATCTTAATGAATATAGTAAGCATTCATCTATGGCGCCATGTGTTTGTTGTGCTTACTATTTACATTGAACTATGTTTTAACGTCACAACAAATACCAACTGACCAATTGAATAACCTATGTAGTTGGGGTACGCATTGGATAGAAGTTGTGAAACCAACTTCTGAGGGTTGGTCTTAAACGTTCCAAGTCGAGGACTTCGAGACTGGGTATCCAGAGTTCTGTAGAGACTTGTACTAAGTATTACATTCATTGGATGAGTGTTGTGTTTAATGGCGACTGACATGGTATGTCTATACAATTTTAGTGGATTAGTTAACAAGATTGTTAACTAATTGAACTGACTCGCGAAAACCATCATATGGAAGCCTGAGAGGCTTGGTCGGTATGACTTCAATTCCCGGCTCCTATAATACAGGATTAGTCATGTATATGATGGCAGTCGCATGCATATGATGGCTATATCTTGAGTCTGGCGAGAGATGACTATATCTTCGATTTGGTCGTTATAAGCCTTGTTCAATGTACTCATAATATGTAGTGAGATCGATTGATTTCAAGATAGATTCCGTCCCCTATCAGTATATGATGGATATATCACCAATGCAATTTGAGATGGTTTAGACTCTCTAAATCTATGGCCATACCGAATGGTCAAAATGGAAATGATTTCCTTTATCGATCAATAGAGTAAACGCATCTCAAGTCACGGACGCCATTATTCCCAATCCAATTTCCTTTTAGCTGGTTGGGGTGGTTTTCCGTCTACGATCCTTACTTTCAAGGAGATACGACTCAGGTGATCTCGGACCGTCTGGTCCAAGATGGGAACCAAAGTTAAATTCCATAGCCTAGACTAAGGCCGAGAGATGGTTGACGGAAGAACCGGATATATATGGAACTCGAGAGTCTAAATGTTCACGCCAATATTCATCTAGTCTCTAGTGCCATAAATCGTTGTTAGACGGCCACCCATGGTGACAGACATTTTCGATTAATGGTTAATTGAAAATAATTAATTAAATTAGATTTATTTAATTATTTGTGTTGACACAATGTGTAAGTCTAGTTGTGGGCGAACCTAAAGAGTCACACACAAATCACTATGGAATTAGTGAAATTAATTTGAAATTAATTTGAGAAAAAATGAATTAATTTAATTGGATTAAATTAATTCAAGGAGAATATATAAATGATTGGATCATTTATTTAATAATCTAGTTGCTGGATGACTCAAAATTAATTAATTTTTGACACCTTTAAATTAATTGGACTAATTTATTAGGTCAGACTTAAATAATTTATTGGATCAGTTAATTAGTGTTTGGGCTTAGATTTATTCAATTGTATTAAAAAAAAATTTGGACTTAGTTGGGCTAAAATTAATTTAATTAATTATTATTCAATGGAGTTTGGCTGGGCTTTATTTAATTTGATTATCAAGATCGGTGCATACTTCAAGTCCAAGCCCATTTGAGGAAGGTTGGAGCAAGTTAAAAAGGAGCTGAAACTCCACACCATGATGAACATGATGCAGTGGTTATTTCATCATGGTTGAAGGTTATATGTATGTGTGTATAGTTGCCTTTTGGAGGCAAACTTGGTAGTTATTGAATTTTAAATTCAATTGTATGTAATATACCAAACTACATACATATCTAGCTTAGACTAACCAAGAGAAGCCACGAAGTTTGCCTCTCATTTCTCTTTCAAAATATTCTCCTTTTGTTCTATATTGAATTTGATTCAAGTTAGAACATAAAACAATCCAAAAGCACTAATAAATAGTGTTTGTTTGGAGTTACTTTTCATTCTTGTTCTTTGCTCTATCTAGCAATAGAAAAAGAATTATATCTATTCCATAAAATGGTAGGGTCAAATTAGAGGGGTTCTAATTTCGATCCTAAAGTGAACAAAAGAGGAATGTAAGAGGAAATAATGCACCTTACTGCTTATCTAAAGAAACAAAAGGTAAAGTTTCATGTTATATTTCGATGCTTTTGTTTCATCCTTTAGCCACATGTCTAACATGCTTATATATTTGTTATTATACCTTTGACAAACATCAAACGCCAGGGAATTTCAAAGGGAACACTCCTTTGAACCGTTTTAATTTTTTTATTTCACACTTTCGCCGTGTTCTCGGGCCATACCGATTCTTTCAAAAATCCCTTCCGAAGCACGCAAACTAATCACAACCATGGTGGCTAATAATCAGCAATTCAACAATAAGAATGACAACCCACCATGAAAAGTGAACGAGGTAAGTACTTCAATTGATGAATGTTTAAATAAACTTACCTCTCTTGTAAAAATTTTTATAGTGGGAGGTTCTCAACGAGTTAAGGTTTGTGGGATATGTACATCTTCTGTATATTTCACCAATGCTTGCCCCCGACATCATGAAGAACCAACCAAACATGCTAACACTGTCGGTGGATCTTTCGGGCAACGATAGAGGAGATATGACCCCTTTTCAATATATAACCCCAGATGGAGAGATCACCCAAATATGAGGTATGACAATCAACCTCACAATTTCCAAAACCCTCCACACTAACAACCGCCACCACATCCTAAAACCAACCCCAATCCTGGGCCCTAGAGGAGATTGTGAAAACACTCACCATAAGTACCCAACAATTCCAACAAGAAACCCGTCAAAACATTAAAAATTTGGATTCTGAAATAAGCCAGCTAGCCTCACTCGTCAGCGTTTGGAGTCCCAAGGTAAGTTGCCCTCCCAAACTATCATTAATCCTAGGCAAAACGCTAGTGCGATGTTTTACACAATGGAAAAGAGCTACAACTCGAAATTAGCACTAGGCGTGGGCATGCATAGCAGAGGAAAACAAAGGATATTTAGTTGTGTGTGGGCACACACAACAGGGCAGAACAGAGGAGGAGCTCGATATTCCCTCCAAACAAGCCAAAAATCGAAACAAGTCAGCGATAACATTCTTAAGGTGTTGGTGACAAAACCACCCTTTCCGAAAAGGTTTGCCAAGGCTAAAAAATAAGAAGAAGAAAGGAAAATTTTTTGAAACGTTTTGCAAAGTGGAGGTACACATTCCATTACTTGATGAAATCAAACAAATCCCTTGCTATATCAAATTTCAATGAATTGTGCACCAATAAAGGTAGGTTGAAAGGCGATGAAAGGGTAAGAATGAGGGAGAATGTGTCCGTAATTATCCAACAAAAACTACCTGCCAAGTGCAAAGATCCGGGTATCTCCTCTATCCCTTGTAAAATTGGTTTAATAGGTATTAAGAGAGCTATGTGTGATTTGAGTGCATCTATAAATATTCTGCCTCTTACTATCTTTAAATCCTTGAATGTTGGTCCATTAAAAGAAACGGGGGTTGTAATTCAACTTGTCGATCATTCTATTATTTACCTCGACGGAGTTCTTGAGGATGTTTTAGTGAAAGTTAATGAATTGGCCCTTTCCGCTGATTTTTTTGTGATAGATACGAGGGAAGATAACTCCCCCAATTCTACATCTATTTTTCTAGGAAGATCATTTCTTAAACCGCTAGAAAAAAAATTGATGTCCATAACAACACCCTCACTATGGAATTTGATGGTGAAATTATAAGATATTCGATATATATGAATCCATCCGATATTTTAGTGATGTACCTACTGCTCTCACCATCCGATGCCTTTTGGTTTGTGAAATGCACCCACCACATTCGAAAAATATATGATGAGCATTTTTTCCAACTATGTGGAACAATTCATAGAGGTAGTCATGGATGATTTCACCATGGTAATTCTCTCAATGATTACTTGAAAAAAAAATTGGCTAAAGCTCCTGAAAGATGCATAGAGAAAAACCTTGTGGTTAATTATGAAAAATGCCATTTTATGGTTGACCAAGGTTTGATTTTAGGTCTAGCAGAATAGAGGTTGATGAAGCTGAAATAGGCATTATAAAATCCTTGCCTTACCCCGCACACTGCTCTTTTCTTGGTCTTTCAGGATTTTATATACGATTCATTAAGGACTTCTCCAAGATCGCTCAATCCCTATGCAAGATGTTGCAAAAAGATGAGGCCTTCGAGTGATGAAGTATGCAAACTAGCATTCAACAAGTTGAAAAATTCTTTGACCTCCACACCAATAATCCAACCTCCAAATTGAGAACTACCGTTCGAGCTCATGTGTGTGCAAGCAACCATGCCATTGGTGCTGTTCTAGGCAAACGAGTTGGAAAGGACCCTCATGTCATCTACTATGCATCAGGGATGCTAGATAGCACTGAAAGCAATTACAGTACCACGGGAAAAGAACTCCTGGCTGTTGTTTTTGCTTTGAAAAAATTTCGTCCGTATTTGCTTGGAACTAAAGTAATTGTTTACTCTGATCATCCAGAACCCAAGTGCCTCTTGTCAAAAAAGGACGCAAAATCAAGGCGCATACGATGGATACTCTTGCTTCAAAGTTTGATTTAACCATCAAGGACAAAAAAGGGGCGGAAATCTTGTTACCGACCATCTTAGCCCGTTAATAAACAAAGGTGACTTGCTCCCCATGAAAGATGAATTTCTAGATGAAGGCGTCCTCGCCGCACAAGGAACTACCCCATGGTACGTTGATTTAGTACATTTCTTCACTACTCAAACTTTGCTTAATGATTTATCTAGAGCAAAGAGGGAAAAACGTAAAAGTGTTGCAAAGTACAATATGTGGGAGGATCCATGTTGTGGAAATATTGTTGGGACCAAATCATAAGGAGGTGCGTACCCAAATCCCGAAATTACATCTATCCTTGAATTTTGTCATTCTTATGCTTGTGGAGGACATTTTGGGCCTAAATGAACTGCATAAAGGTGTTCGAATGTGGTTTATTTTGGCAAAATTTGTTTAAGAATTCTTATCTATTATGCAAATCTTGTAAGATTTGTCAAAGGATGGAAATCTCAGCTCCCGTGATCAAATTCCCGTAGCTCCTATACTTGTATGTGAAGTTTTTGATGTATGGGAAATTGATTTCAAGGGACCATTTCCTTCATCTTTTGGTAAATCTTAAATCATTCTTGGGGTAGACTATGTGTGTAAGTGGGTTGAGTCAAAAGCCACACGACCAGATGATGCTAATGTTGGAATAGGTGACTAAATTCTAATTAGATTGGTGGTTTTGAGAACCATTGAAGCAATCTTTATTTAAGCAATGTTGTCCCGACGAATATGGTAAGTATTCATCTTCTGCACATGTATTTGTTGGACTTATCAATTATGTCAAGCATTGCTTTAACGTCACAATAAATGCCCGTAGACCACTTTGTAACCCATGTAGTTGGGCTGCGCATTGGATAGCGGCTATGAAACCAACTTCTCAAGGTTGGTTTGAAATATTCCAAGTCGAGGACCCACCGAGACTGGGCATCGAGAGTACTACTGAGATTTGCACTAAGTATAGCATCCAATGAAACACGACAGTCATCCAATGAATGCATTACATAGTGAAAGTCTCTATAGGACTCTCGATGCCCAGTCTAGACGTACTCGACTTGAAACGTTGCAAACCAACCCTCAGAAGTTGGTTTCATAGCTGCTATCCAATGCGCAGCCCAACTACATGGGTTATTCAATTGGTCTGTGGGCATTTGTTGTGAAGTTAAAATACCGTTCAACGTAAATATTAAGCACAACAAACACATGGTGAAATAAATGAATGCTTACTATATTTATTAAGACACTCATCCCATGAATGAAATATTTAGTGTAAGTCTGTATAAGACTCTCGACGTCCAGTCTTGAGATCCTCAGATTGGAACATTTCAGACCAACCCTCAGAAGTTGGTTTCATAGCTGTCATCCAATGCGCAGCCCAACTAAATGGGTTATTCAATTGGTCTGTGGGCATTTATTGGGATGTTAAAACACCGCTCAACGTAAATAGTAAGCACAACAAATACATGGTGCCACAGATAAATGCTTACTGCATTTATCAAGATAATATCACATTCATAAAGATTGCTAAATGTTTCTCAAAATCGTCAATCCAATTGGCTTTCTAATCACCAAATGAAACATAATCAAGCCTATTCTGAAGCATTTTCAGAGAAAGCATTTTCAGAGAAAGCATTTGAGCGAAAACTTTTTTGAAGCTTGTTGAGAATTCTTTATCATGTGGTATATCATTCTTTGACCACTTAACTGAATTTTTGCTTTGGCACTTTTCTCTGCAATCACATGAAATTTAGAATGAAATTCTTGAACCTTTTTGTATCTTTATTTCATTGCATTAAGAACGAGAAAAGGGTTAAGTGTGGGGATATTTGATGAGAGTGCATTTTATGTCAATTTCAATTGATATTATGCCATCTTTTTGTAACTAAAATCTCCTAATCAAATGTTATATTGCAATATTAGTCTATTACCAAATGATGGGATGAAAAATGAAGAAAGGAGTCAAAATGACTGAAAAAGGAAGACTCAAGACTCGAATTTTGGCAAGAATTGGAGCTGATTGGATTACCTTTTTGATGAATGGAAATCACTTTTACTGAAGGAATTTCTTTAAAACTGTAGTATTAATTTCGGAAAAAATCCAAAGAGCCCCCCGTGATGATAGGAATGTTAAAAAAATTCCTATGAAAATTAAAGTATCAAATGCCCCCCTGTGATATAAAATAAAGTTAAAAAAATCCCTCTGTACAAAATTTGGGCCACACGCGCTTTAACTGTGATTTTTCTATAAAAGTACCTTTTTTTGATATTTTTGCCCTTCTCTCACATTTAATATATAATATTATATATATTTGTTAATAATAAAATATTATTTTTATAATAATTATCTAATTAAAATATTATATATTTTTATTAATAATAAAATATTATTTTGTATAATAATTATTTAATTATTTATAAAATAAAATATTAATACTATTAAATTATGAAAAAAAAATATAGCGGTGGCGTCTTCGCCGCCGCCGCTGCTGAAGAGGAGGGAGCCACGCCCCCCTCACCCCTAAGCGACGGCCATCGCCCATTATCTGCGAGGGCGACGCCGGTCGCCCAGAAGGGCGGTAGAGGGAGGGGAGGGGAGGGGAGGGGGCAGGGAAGGAGGGGTTGGAGGCAAGAGGGGTACGGCTGGGTGGGGGAGGAGACCAGGGGTGTTTGGGGGTGGGGCTTATAACTATTATTTTAATTTATTTTATAAATTATAATTATATATATTATAAATATATTTTAATAGTATTAAATTATATATTATAAATCAAAATAATTATATATTAATAGGCCTAGTTTGACCAGTTAACTAGAAGGGGTATTTTAGTTATTGTTTCTAAAAATATAGGCTCAAATTGATCAGAGGGCGATATGATTATTTATTCGTAACATGGGGGTGATTTTTTATATTAAAAATTTCATAGGAGAAATTTTGATATTTTTATATATCACAGGGGGTCAAAATGAATTTAACCCTATTAATTTCTTTAGTGTTTTAGTCTTATTAGGAAATTACACTTTTAGTTGTAGTAGAATTAACTAACTGGTAGCACGTATATATGTGATGTAATTGACTATGGAGATATTTTTTGGACTTTTTGAATTTTGGGGTCTTGGAACTTTTGCTTTCTCTTCAAAATATTTTTTATGTTTTTTATGGTATTTCTCACTTCCCTATTCATGCGTTCTTTCATGAGCATGTCTAGTTAAACTCTCTCATTACGGTTAAAGACTCGGTGAATGCTTAATTTCTATGCATTGCAAGATCTAATTTATGCTTTATATTCTCATTTTGATTGATATTTTTGTATTCTCTGTGCTTTTATAACAAATAGTCTGATTTATAAATGATACAACCTATTCTTCATTGTCAAGAAGGTTTGCCACAAACTATTATTCATTGTCAAGAATATTTGCCTAACCAATTAAATTTGTAAATATTTAATTGTTTGTTTATTTTATAACTTATGGCAACACAACATAATTGATTATGTTGAAGGGAATGTACAATCTAACTTAAATAAATCCTCTTAGGAATTTATTTGTTAGAATTAGGCATTTCTAGTTCTTAATGCTGTTGGTAAATTAAAACTTGCGTATGTTCCCAAGGTTGTTTATTGATTAGGTATTTAGTGAAAACTGACGTTCCTTGACTATCAACAAGGTAAGAAAATGTGAGATTGTTAGATCATACCAATAACCATAACCAATTTACCTATCATGAATGATTGTCATCCTTCCAGCTATGATTGATTGTGGAATTAAGTATGATCATGTCTTTAACTGCAATCAATATTTTGTACTC
>NC_026153.1:10320737-10327966 GCF_000512975.1 Sesamum indicum
GGGGGGGGGGGGGAAGAAGATGCAGTGGGGAAGAAGACGGGGATGGGGGCTGGGGTGGGGGTAGGGGTTATAATTATTATTTTATTTTATTTCTAAATTATAATTATATATATTATAAATACATTTTAATAGTATTAAATTATATATATTATAAACTAAAATAGTTATATATTAATAGGCCTAGTTTGACCAGTTAACTAGAATGGGTATTTTAGTCATTGTTTTTAAATAAATAGGCTCAAATTGACCAGGGACCGTGTGATTATTTATTCATAACATGGGTGATTTTTTATATTAAAATTTTGATAGGAGAACTTTTGATATTTTTATATATCACAGGGGGTCAAAATGGATTTAACCCTATTAATTTCTTTAGTGTTTAAGCCTTATTAGAAAACTATACTTTTAGTTCTGGTAGGATTAACTAACTGGTAGCACATATATATGTGATGTAATTCACTATGGAGATACTTTTTGGACTTTTTGAATTTTGGGGTCTTGGATTATTTGCTTTCTCTTCAAAATATTTTATGCGTTTTTTTATGGTATTTCCCACTTCCCTATTCATGCGTTCTTTCATGAGCATGTCCAGTTAAACTCTCTTATTCCGGTTAAAGACTCGGTGATTGCTTAATTCCTATACATTGTAAGATCTAATATATGCTTTACATTCTCATTCTGATTGACAGTTTTGTTATTCCCTGTGCTTTTATCACAAATTGTCTGATTTATGAATGATAGGGCCTATTGTTCATTGTCAAGAATATTTGCCTAACCAATTGAATTTGCAAATCTTTAATTGTCTGTTTAATTTAATAACATATGGCAACACAGCATAATTGATTATGTAGAAGTTTTTGATTATGTTGTAGGAAATGCACAATTTAACTTAAATAAATTTAATTGTCTGTTTAATTTAATAACATATGGCAACACAACATAATTGATTATGTAGAAGTTTTTGATTATGTTGTAGGGAATGCACAATTTAACTTAAATAAATCCTCATAGGAATTTAATTGTTAGAATTGAGCCTTTTCTAGTTCTTAATGCTGTCGGTAAATTAAATCTTGAGTACGTTCCCAAGTTTGTTCATTGATTAGGGATTTAGTCAACTGACATTCCTTAACTATCAACAAGGTAAGAAAATGTGAGATTGCCATACCAATTACCATAACTAATTTATCTATCATGAAAGATTGTCATCTTTCCATCTAGATCGGTCGTGGAATTAAACTTGATCTTGTCTTTAACTGGTATACCATATTTATTCCTCTTTGAAAAACTCTTTTCGTCTCTTTAATTTTAGGTCTAAATTTATAACCATCCCCCCCCTTCCGCTTAAACTTTCACCTCTATTTTTTAATAGAAAATTAATTTGAACTCAAATCTTTGTGGATTTGATCCCCTCCCCTTCCCGCTTAAACATTCACCACTACTAGTCACTTTCATAAGTTTTTTGTATGAAAATACTTTTGATGGTTTCGACATCCATCAGAATTGACTCTATCAACTTCACAAGCAGCAAATCATAAACTTGAACATAGAACTCACACTACCTAAGTTCAACTGAACGTAGATTCTCATTCTGCAATACCTTATTAAGAATCAGTAGTTTGTTCTCGGACGCCCATGCCCTAACCTTAAAGGCTCTGTCCCGATCAATCACATGATTGAAACGTAATAAAAGTCTATGCTCCTCTATGAACCAAATGTCTAGTCTCTTTAGAGGCAGTAACGCAGTATGTAGATATTTTTTCAAAGTTTTGAAATTTTGAATTCTCCCCGTGATAACCCATCCACAAATAAACATCGCACCGTTGGCCTTCCTCGTATCAATAACTATTCGGGATAATCACTGTTTCAACCTCCCCTTCACCTGGCGCCAGCACTTTCCCTAATTGCTCCACCTCCTTCTCCATCATTGCCCCCTCCACCACCAAGACGGTACCAAAGGGCAACCAACATACTCCTCAGTGGCTCCCACTATCGAATTTGGAAGACAAGGAAAAACATAAATGAAAACAAAGGAAAAACATAAATGAAAACACCTAAATTTATAGTAAAGATCATCCAGCCCTCAAATTTAAATTTGATAAAATTAATTTGAATTTAATCCTATTTTCTAATTTATTTTCTTATTCTTTTTTTTCTTTTCTCTTTCTTATCTTCTTCCCTTCAATCTCTGTTTCATCTTCAACCTCCAGTACCAAAGACCTACCCACCCACGTTGCCGCCACCTCACCACCCATCATTTGCCGTTGTAATGGCCCAATGTAAAAGATGGAGAACTGCAGTAGCAGAAGAATGAAGCTACTGTAGAACAGAGCTAAGGAAGAAGATGGTCCTTCAATCGTGTTATGAGAAAATGCACTTTCCTTGCAGATGCGATTTTATTAAGTCACACGCCTTTATAAGTAGTGTCTGAGATATTGTTGTCGCGTGTTTCTTTTCTTCCTTTCTGTTAAGCGTTTTCACGCCTTTATTAGTGTAATGCGAGTTAGTTAAGTCTGTTGTAAATTGCCTATGAAAGAAGACAGAGTCTTCTTCTTCGTGTACATTGAAAAATCAGAAGTTAGAATAAAAGTTTTCTTGATTTTTCTACATTCCTTCAAGATTCCAATTCAAGATTTTGTTTACACCTCATGTTTCCACTGAAATACCAATTTTTACATGGTATCAGAGCCATCTTCTGATGGTCTCTAATTCGCCTCACAAAGAAATTTCATAACCAAATTTTCCTTGAAATCAAGAAACACATAGAGAACAACAATGGCTGAAGATCCAGAGATTTTAAAACTACAGCTAGGAGATAATCCAGGTTTAAGCCTGGTAACTACGCTATTGGATGGATCAAACTTCCTATCTTGGATGGAACCTTTTTCGGATAGCAACAAAGCTTATTCTATGGTTCTTAGGGTAGAAAAACAAAGCGAGGTGAATTCTGGACAAGCATACACAACACCAAACATGGCTATGCAAGCTTTTAAGAAACTAGATTTTTCAAGAAATTTCCAGAAAAGAAAGGTTGTTGTTGACAAGAAATCATTGATCTGCAAACATTGTGGGAAATCCGGACACTTAAAGGAAGGCTGCTTTGAAATTATTGGGTATCCAGAATGGTACAAAACATTCTTGGATCAAAAGAAAACCAACACACTCACTGGAAACAGAATTGCAGTAGCTCTCAAAACAGAAGGTGAAAGAGCCAACAGCACCATGGATGATAAATCTGTTACAGAACTTGTGAGAATAGAATTCCACAAACTGGTTGAAGGTTTGAAGTCACAAAACTCTGCAGGTATACATGCTGAAAATTATGATTTCTTTGGTAAGTGTCTTGAACATATTTCTTCTAAGACTGGAAAACCTGTGGATTATTGATAGTGGGGCTACTGCCCATATGTGCAGTGATAATTCAATGTTTGCTCATGCCAAAACATATGCACAAAACTCCTATATACACTTGGCTGATGGCACTGAGCACAAGGTCAAATATACTGGAAATGTTAAACTAAGTGACAAATTAATACTTGAAAACACATTGCATGTTCCAGGCCTAGAATTTAATCTATTATCTGTGAGTAGATTATGTAATTGTATTCCAATAAGATTTGAATTCTCTAAATCTCACTGTATTATGCAGGATCACATGACTAAGGAGGTCATTGCCATAGCATGCTTAGTAGGGAAACTTTATATCCTCAAGACTGAGTCATTTCACAAGAAATTCATAGATGACATCCTATGTAATTACAGAGATGCAGGTCTTACTCTGTCTGTTGTTCAACCTAAAATATGGCATAGAAGATTAGGCCATTTGTCACATCATGTACTGATTCATACAGGATTAATTGATAAGAATAGAACTTCAAGCACCTTTTGTGATGTATGTCCATAAGCAAAACAACAGAGACTTCCCTTTTCTTCTAGCAATACTAAAACTGATGCATGCTTTGATTTTATACATGTTGATTTGTGGGGGCCCTATAATGAATACTCTATCTCTAATTGTAGGCTCATGTTAACTATTGTGGATGACCACAGTAGATGTACCTGGACATACCATATGCAACAGAAATCACAAACATTCAATTTGTTAAAGGAATTCCATAAAATGACTTGGACTCAATTTGACAAAAGGATTAAAAGAATAAAGACTAACAATGGACTAGAATTCTTAAGTGAACAATGCCAGAAATTTTTTAAAGAAGAAGGCATAATTCACCAAACTACTTGCACTTACATACCTCAACAAAATGGCATTGTTGAAAGAAAACATAAACATGTATTGCAAGTTGCAAGATCTTAATGTTCCAAACCAATATGCCTAAGATGTCTTGGACTGAGGCCTTATTAACTTCTACTTATATCATTAATAGAATACCAATACACTTGTGTTAAATTGGAAAACCCCTTATGAGATATTGATGAATAAGCCTGTTCACTATTCTAACTCTAGAGTGTTTGGTTGTTTATGTTTTGTCACTAACACACTACCACATAAACTGAAATTTGATACCAGGGCTATTAAAGGGATCTTCTTAGGATATGCTCCTAATCAAAAGGGCTATAAGACATACGATATAAACAAGAAAGTCATCATCATTTCTAGGGATGTAGTCTTTAAAGAAGACATTTTTCCTCTTGCTGATAAACAAACTGATCCTATATCCTGTCATGAATCTCTATTAAACTTTGAACCTGATATTGGTTACTTGGAAGAACAAGATGAACCCTTAGAACCAGTAGTGAATACTATAGAAGGAAATATTTCTGATGATATAGAGCAAGAACAAAATACAGAAAACATAGGCATAAGGAGATCAAGTAGGCAGATTATCTAAATTACAAGATTATGTGTGTTCATTTAGTAAAGAACAGAATGACATCCTTTCAGTTAGGTTGCTTAATGATATGAATACCTGCATGTATGCTACTAGCAACTTACCTCAAGAACCTAAAACCTATAATGAGGCCATTAAGAAAAGACAGTAGGTAGAAGCTATGGAAACAGAAATAAAAGCCTTAGAAGACAATAATACATGGGACACCACTGAATTACCAAAGGGAAAAAGGGCTATAGGAAGCAAATGGGTATACAAACTGAAACTTAAATCTGATGGTAATATAGATAGATATAAGGCTAGACTTGTATCCAAAGGATATAACCAAATTGAAGGCATAGAATACATTGATAGCTTCTCTCCTATAGCCAAAGTTGGAACCATTAGAATTTTATTGGCTGTTATTTGCAAGAAGCATTGGTTTTTGCATCAATTAGACATTAACAATGCATTTTTACATGGTTTTATAGAGGAAGAGATATATATGTATCCTCCTGAGGGATATGAGATTCCAAAGGGACATGTTTGTAAACTAAAAAGATCCCTTTATGGCCTAAAGCAGGCTTCTAGAGAATGAAATTTGGAATTTACAAAACAATTGGAAAAGATTGGTTTTGTTCAATCTAAGATTGATCACTGTTTGTTTACTATTGTTACAAGCACTGGTTTCTTTTGTCTTTTGGTGTATGTGGATGATATATTACTTGCAGGTCCATGTGAAAAAACCATTACAGATTTTAAGATAAAATTACATGAGCTCTTCACTATAAAGAATCTGGGAAAAGCCAGATTCTTCCTTGATTTAGAAATTCACAGGACTGATGTTGGGATGATCATCACTCAAAGCAAGTAGATAAAGGAAATTATTGCTGATACTGGACTTATAGAGTGTAAAGCTACTAACACTCCACTACCAGCTGCATTAAAGCTTAGAGCAGGGGCAGGAAAACAACTAGACAGTCCAGACTCCTACAGAAGATTGTTGGGTAGGTTGCTGTATCTAGGCTTTACCAAGCCTGATATTTGTCATGCTACCCAACAATTGAGTCAGTACATGCAGCAGCCATGTGAAGATCACTGGAATGCAGCACTACATCTAGTTAAATACCTGAAGGGAACAATGCATAAAGGGCTGCATTTTAACTCTGAGAACAACTTCAATTTAGAAGCATTTTGTGATACAGATTGGGCCACCTGCAAAGAAACTAGGAGATCTCTTACTGGATATTGTATATTTCTAAGAGGGAGCCTAATTTCATGGAAGACTAAGAAGAAAACTACTGTGGCAAGGTCTACGGCCGAGGCAGAATATTGAAGCATGGGATCAACCACTTGTGAACTTATATGGATTCATGGCCTCCTTAAGGATTTAAAGATTGAGGTTCCTTTACCTATTCCTTTCCACTGTGATAATCAAGCCGCATTATATATAACGGCAAATCCCGTGTTCCATGAGAGGACCAAACATATCAAAATAGACTGTCATATAGTGCGTGATAGATACAAACAAGGTTTCAATGCACTTATACATATTACCTCTAAAGATCAACCAGCTGACATCTTCATCAAGATATTGCCAGGATCAAAATTCATGACATTAATCTCCAAGTTGAACTTAGTAAATGTTCTGATCAGTTCAACTTGAGGAGGGAGTGTAAAAGATGGAGAACTGCAGTAGCAGAAGAATGAAGCTACAACAGAAAAGAGCTAAGGAAGAAGATGGTCCTTCAGTCGTGTTATGAGAAACGCACTTTCCTTGCAGACGATTTTATTAAGTCACACGCCTTTATAAGTAGTGTCTGAGATATTGTTGTCGCGTGTTTCTTTTCTTCCTTTCTGTTAAGCGTTTTCACGCCTTTATTAGTGTAATGCGAGTTAGTTAAGTCTGTTGTAAATTGCCTATGAAAGAAGACTGAGTCTTCTTCTTCGTGTACATTGAAAAATCAGAAGTTAAAATAAAAGTTTTCTTGATTTTTCTACATTCCTTCAAGATTCCAATTCAAGATTTTGTTTACACCTCATGTTTCCGCTGAAATACCAATTTTTACACCCAACACCATTCATTGCCACGCTACAGCATCGGAGAGAAAGAGGTAATGGTTGGGGCCAACACCTTCTCACCCGCAGAAAGGAGGGCGAGGTTGTTGCCCTTCCCCCCACTCCAAGAAGGGGGCTGACAACGACAACAACCTCCGTCACCCCTGTCGATTAGCTGCCATCAGCCACCCCTGCCAAATTTTTTGTATATGTATACATATAATGTGTTATATCTATCTCTGACTTAGGGGTGCCAGATGAGTCGAGTCCTCGCGAGCCGGCTCGATTTTGAGCTCGAGCTCCTAGTGATTCGAGCTCGAGCTCAATTGTTTTTGTTCATAAGCT
>NC_026153.1:10328078-10369637 GCF_000512975.1 Sesamum indicum
TGATCAATTTTATAATCAAAATTGACCATATATTATAATTATTAATCAATATCATATATTTTATTTTGGATTATAATAAATTAGGTAATTTTATTTATACATTTAATCTTTATACAAAAATAAATTTAATCAACAACTTAATAAATTATAATATTTTTTGTAATTAAAATTACTATTAAATATGACATATATAAACTTATGTATTTTAATATATATTTGTATTACGTTATACTTTTTTTAAAGTGACAAGTAAATTTACTTATGAGTTTTTATCTATTTTTGAGTTTTATATTTCTATTAGAATACATCCTATGCATCATGCAATCTATTTTATTATTTATAAATTTGTGTCAAAATTTAGTGATTCGTATGAATTAATATAAAAATAATGATAATGATAATAATAGTGATGGTTGAACAATTTTAATTATTATTTTATTATATATATAATGAGATAAAAAAGTTTAATCAACAATTACAATATCTTAAAATCTGGGCACCCGATTCACACCAAATTTGAATATATATAAGACCGTGTCCATTGGATCATATCGGAAGGTCTGATTTAGAATCACATGGCCTGATTCTACGATACACCGACTTTAATGGTTATTTTTACGCTCTGAGTACGATATCTTGATATACGTATATCCAATAAGTCTAAAGCTTTACCAAATTTATTTTTTATAAGTTTGATTATATCTAAGGTCTGATCTGAATTTTGATGATCCGATTAACCCATGTTGTTCAACAATGATAGTTACATCAATATAATACTAATATTTATAAATATATAAATTTACTGCAGATTGTGAACATATATTAATCTCAATTATAAAATATTTTTATGTATTTCAATTGCATTACTTCAAATAATTGATACTTTTCTATAATTTTAAACTGTTTAATATGATTTTGTTTTACATTTACTAATTATATTACTATTAAACTAATCAGTAGTTTGTATTTATAACAATAAATTAAAATTTCATACTATATGTTGGTATATTTATAATATGGTATACATTATACAATCTATTTTATTACTTATAAATTTATGTAAAAAATTGGCGATTCTCATTATTTAATATAATAATAATAATAATAATAATAATAATAATAATAATAATATAGTATGCATTATATATTGAGCTCGAGTCAGAAAATTCAAAATCAAGCTCCAGCTCGCCAAAAAAGGTCGAGCTCTGACTCGACTTCGACTCGTTTATACCCCTGCTCTAATTTAATTATACTTATTCTTTACTATACTATTTTCTTTTATATTATTTCGCAACATATTTTTTAAATGATATATATCAAAATATTTTATTTGTATTAAAAATATCAATATTTATGTAAATGTAATATTCATTTTAATTTAATATATTGATAATGATATAAGTTTTATATGATTTATCGATTTCTATTAATAGACTTTGTACTTAAAATGTATTTATTCTTTATTCAATAATATATATTTTACATGTAATAAATATTTGAAAATATTTAAAATCAAGACCATTGATTTAAAAACACAAAATCCAACGATTGTGACTGAATTGCTTGGATCCAATGGTCATCATTTGTTCACAAGAGATCTAATGATTGTCAAAATAATGATAATATGTATCAAATAAAAGGCAAACCAGTCAATTGAATATGTAAATTAACAGTGTTAGCAATAATTAATGAAGAGGGCAAGTGAGCAATATTTCTAAAAACAGAGGAAAATTTTAGCCTATTTAATTTATACAGGCGAGTTTCTGCAGAAAATAAAAACACACGGGGATTTTATGCAATTATCCCTTTAATTTTTCGGACCCAATTAAAGTTTGGTGAGTCTCATATTTTCTCCACAACCCGCTTTTAAACACGTACTCAATAATATTTATAGGTACTATTAATTTATCTATAATTTTCAATATATCATCTTGAAAAATATATCGTATCGTATCCGGGAAAGAGCTTATTTGATATTTAATTATAGGGTGAATAGCAATTTATCCCCCTGTGATATTAAAAATGAGCACATTACCCCCCTATGAAAAAAATATAGCAATTTACCCCCTTATACTTTTCAAAATGAAACAATTTACCTCCTTATACAGGGAGGTAAATTGCTTCATTTTAAAAATCATAGGGGGGTAAATTGTTGTATTTTAAAAAATACAGGGAGGTAAATCGCTATTTATTTTTTCATAAGGGGATAATTTGCTCATTTGTGATATCACAAGAGGGTTGCTTGCATTTTTCCCCTTTAATTATATGTTTCGATATATATAAACGAAACCCTAAAAAATGTCTTCGCATCTTTCAGAATAAAAAATTATTTTGGTATTAGGGATATATTTCCAACCTTCGGGAGGCAGAGGAGGCATCATTATAAGATGAAAGGTGGTCTGATGCCACACCTACTGCGGCCAACCTTATTGACATGAATCATTGCACCACGTAACTATTGTTAGGATAGTTGATCAAAAAGTCGATTAAATTGATATGAATGTATTTTATTTTGATAAAAACTCAATATTATATAATATTATTTTCAGTGAATAAAATGAGTGTTCGCTTATTTGGTATTTACTTAGTAGTGCTCATTTTGTATGTTTGCATCTGCTTGAACATAACAAAAAGCCCACAGACCAATTGGCAACCGTGCAGATGGACCACGTACTGAATGGCAGTCCTGAAATCAACTGCCAAGAGATTGGGTTTGAAATGTTCCTAGTTGAGGACCTCGAGTTGGGCATTGAGAGTCTTAAGCAGACTTGCACTAAGAGTTGCATTCAATTAATGAGTATCGTGTTTCATCGGTGACAGACGTGGAACGTCTATGCGATCTTAGTGGGTTGATTGACTAGGTGTCGAATCAACTGAACTGACTCGCGAGAATCGTCATATGAAAACCTTGGAGGCCTGGTCGGTATGACTGAATCCTTGGCTCCGATAGTACGGGAATAATCCTCAGACTTGAGGAAGCACGACAGTCACATGCGTACAATAACTGTATCTTGGATGTGTGTAAGAGGTATTTTTGTCGCAGATATGATCATCATAAGCCTCGACCAGTGCAGTCGGAGTATGTAATGAGGATTGTGAGTTCTAAGAAAATGATCTATCCCCTATCATTATTTGATAGAGGTATCACCTATACATGCACTTGAAGACCGGCTCATGCCTTACGTATCTGTGGCTACCGTGGTTGATCCAGTAGGAAAAGACGTTCCTATGTCTACCAATTAAGCATACCACGGTCTCAAGTATTAAAGTATAGATGCCTAGTTCGGGATGAGAACCGACACAAAATTTTATGCCCTAAAAACACAAAAAAGAAACCAGAAATTATTTTGTATGATTACAAAATACTTTTATAAAGAAAAAAAAATCAAAAGTGAGAGATCTTGAGCATAAAAGAGAAGGGAATCGATATCCCATTGGTTATTATATCATCTCATCAATAAAATTGATAAAAATAAATTTCTACATAAAGGTGTCTATCTTTTTCTGCTTTTCCATGTCAATGATCATCATGTTTAAATTCAAACAAAGGAGGAGGGATCTGAAATTTGAAAAAGAATTGGGAAAAAGTTTAATAATCCATCAACCCAATGATCATATGAAAAAGGTTAACGCCTTTGAGATATATATAATTATTAAAGTAAAATAATTGACACTGCCGTAAAGATTTGCACTTTGCAATTGATGTTTTCACCTCCACTTTTTCCACTGTCTTTTCCTCCATTTTTGCTTTCTTTCATCTTAGCAAAAGTTTTTTTTTTTGTTTTTTTAAAGAAAAGCGATGATTACATAATTTTATAAATATTTTATAAAACATAATATATTGATTATTTTCTAATTAAATTATATATAAAATGAGTGATCAAGAAATTCGATTGTTATGAATAAGTGATTCATACTTATAACGGATATATGGTTGATAAGTATTTCAAGAAAAAAATATTTGTCCTAATTATAATATGTTTTAGTTAAATATATATTAATTGTTAATAGATTTTAGTTAAATATATAGGGTATCTAACCGCCACAAAATGTTGCTTTCACCAGAATCTTGCCAAAATCACTATTGAAAATCAATTATGGGCTAAATTGCATTTACTGTCCCATATGTTAGGGGTAGCAAATCAAGGGCTCTAGTTAAGGGTGTAAAAAATAACATCCCAGAATTAAATTTTTTTTTGCTATTTAAGGACTTCGGCAACCGGAGTTTTCAAATGCGCCGAAAACTGCTTACCTGGACACAAATTAGGGTTCCAATTTGGGGGTTTTGCTGACGAGGCTGTGGGGTAGTAAATAAATTTCCAACTAAGCGAAATAAACACAAAAAATAAAATCCAAAATAAAAGAAGAAGAAATATCTTCCCTCTCAAATCGACCGAAGCATTCTCTCAGACAAAAATCCCTAACTCCCAACTCATCCCTGAAGCTGAAGAAGACAACTGACCCCAACTCGCTTCCATTTTGCCCTGCTTCGAGCCCGACTGTGCAAAGATTGCATGATGTCTTCCATGCCCAGTTGGACACATTGTTATTGTAGTAAGCCAGCTTACATTCACACATCTTGGACTAACCAAAACCCAGGTAGACGATCCCGTTCATGCCATGACTACAAGGTATATAGAGAGCAGTTTGTTTTTCCTTCTTTTTTTTCATTTTTCGTACTCTCTAATTTTTTTATTTTTGTGAAAAATGTAGAATAATGGGTGTAGATTCTTTCAGTGGGAAGATCCTTCAATGTGCTCAAGAGCAAGGTCTGTAATTTCTGAGTTGGTGAGAAAGATGAATCAGCTAGAAATGGACAAGACAAAGATGGAAAAGAAGATGAAATTTTACTTCAAATTGCTTGTCTTTTAATGGTTTTTTTTAATTTTTATTTGAATGCTAGAAAGTCGTGCATAAATGGAGTAATTTGTGTAAGGGAGTGGATTTCTCTGTTTATGTAATTGATGGTGTTTTGCTATGTTAAATTTAGATTAGTAAGGATTATGAATTTTATTTTTATGGATTAGTAATGCATTTGTTTGTTCCTTTATGTTTATATTGTCTTAAGTTATAACCTGCAAATATAATAAGCTATAAACATTAAGTAATCGATTATATTAAAAACAGTATAGACATAAAAAAAATAGTAATAGATGATTATATTAACATGATCACCTCAAAACATGTTTGAATAAGTTTGCCAAACAATGGCAATCAAAAGGGCTCATAAAAACTACAAAACCCTGTCAATCAAAAGGTATCAAACCATTACCAAAAACTGCATTTTTTTACCTTACAAATAAGCCAAAATGCCAAACAAGTCAAAAGTACAAATCAAGTCTATTTTTCTACAGAGTTGTTGCTACTGCTTCCTGGAGGCCCTTTTGAGCTTAATCTCTACAAGTTTGACAGTGTGATGAATTTCTTTTCCATTGCATGATAACTGGAAAATGTTCTTGGACTGAATGTTGTGTGACACTGTATTGACTACCAAGCATAAGAGGTGGGGCTCTAACATTTACCCTTGATATTGCACTCCTGGGATGTCCAACACTCTGCAGTTGAGTGTTAATTGAAGATCCCTTAGTGTACTGGGGAGGGTTGGAAACTAGATTGGGCACTTGGAGTGTAGAAAATATCTCATTTTCTGCAGATTGTAAGGTGACAAGGCTCTGCATGAACAGGGACAAGTGTCATATAAATTGTGAAAAAAAAGCTGCAAAAAGATGTAAAGTAATACTTATAGTAATTGGAGGTAGAATAATTTCTACCTCATTGTCCACTTGCATCATTTTTCCCTCATTTATGACAAGACATCACAACAAACTATGACAAGACAACTAGAAAAAATACAAAATCTTAACAAAAAGACAACTAGAAAAAATACTTACAGGAATTGGGGCTGAAATAATTTCAGCCTCATTTGTGACCTTCTTTTTTCCTTTGTCTGCCCCCTGCAAAAATTATCAGATCAAGCTATCAGAACTAGCAAAAATACAGCAGCATATGCAATTGGGTGAAAAAGAAGCAAAAAAAGAAAATTTCATAAAAATGGGAACAAATCAGCTTATTTTGTGATTATTGTGTTGAAATCCTCTCTCTCTTCCTTACATTGAGCTTTGTTGGTAAAGCTTCATCAGCTCCAACGACGTCAACAGTTGTTTCTTCAATGGTCAAGTCTGTAATTTCTTCATTTGTTTGTGTTTGATCTTTATTTGGACATGTCCTTGCATTATGCTTTTCCTGGCCACACTTAGAGCATTTGGCTGTTGTCTATTGTCTTTTCAGCTTCACTCCATTACCTCTTTTCCCTTTTTTCTTCTTCGTCATAGGCTCATCTGATATCTTCTTCTTGCACTGGAAGGTCTACCACTCCTTCTGCCAAACCTTAGTGGCATTAGAGGTATGAAACATGTCTCATTTCACTGATTCTCACCACCTATTAGCATTATTGCACTTGCATATATCCTCTTGTAAGCGATTACAGAATAACGGTCATCAATGTAATCCTCAGGATCATCCCTAGCATGCCTGTACTCCCTCCCCAACTTTAAACATTGTGAATCTGTAGTTAGGAGCAGAAAACCAGTTTTTACTTTCTTGTAATATCTCTTATCACCAACCAACCCTAATTTATCACAGAACAAATTGAGGTTTGCAAAACATAGGTGAGTTGACTCTACATTGTCAAATGTAGCAATCTCACCACCAATATAATAAGGTACAGTACAATTAGTTGGGTTAAATTTCCCCCCATAGTAATATGTGACAGTAGTTGAACTAATGTCAGGATCTGTAAATACAAAATCAAAAAACAAAATAGTACTAAATCAGAAATATCACCTACAAATTAAGCAAACAAAAAAAAAAAAACTATAGATGCGAATATTCTCCCAACTACACATACTAAAAAGAATAAACAAATAAAAATGAATTTCTCTCTGCTCCACATACTGATAGAGGTATATATATGCATACACATGCTTTCGCACATGCTTTCCCACATGTTTTCCCTCGAACCATTAAAATGCACAAGCAGTACAGGACCAAGAGGGGCCACAAAATTCGTATAATATTTAAGAGGGGGAAAGGGACAATGGGGAACCACAGATAATAAATGACGAACTTACGGTATAAAGGAGATGGGAGGTTCAGGTGTTGTTTGCTCCTTATGACCATCTTCTCGCCTTTGGTACTCTCAATTCACTATTTAATTTCTTAATCGTCTTCTTCAACTGGTGTGATTAAAGATTAGGGATGGGGATTTTGGGGGTTGTTGGGAATTAGGGTTCTTTGGTCTGTAGATTTGAGAGAGAAAGTGACAGTCGATTTGGGTCTTTACCTTTTTGTTTTATTTTCGTTTTTTTTTTCTTTTGTATTTTGTTGTTAGTTTTTCTTTTATGTTTTGTTTTATTTGGGTCTATAGTTTTTGCTAGTTTTTTTCTTTTAGTTTTTCCACGTCAACCAGTAACTTGGAGACGTTCGATAACTTAAAATATAATCGTTTTTGGCCGTTTAAAAGTAACGATTTGGACTATTTTTATCAAGCACCGTTTTGTTAATTAATTATTTTTAAATGAATTTTCAGAAATCAATTAAAATAAAAATGAATGATTTTAAAATGTTCTGAATTAGCTCAATTAAAATGTTCACATGTACTCGCATAACACTCCTATATCTCAAGCTATACTTCCAAACAAATGTGCTTATATTTAGATGGTGTTCTATTAATTTATAGTTTTCTGAAAGTATTTTACAAGACATTTAAAATAATTTATTAAATGCTTATAAACCCAATCGAAAAAATGGGTAACATATTTTTGGCAAGAATTTTAATAAAGTAATTTTGATGTAACAGTAAAATTCTAATATCAAAGAACCTCTTAAATAAATATTAAAATTTTAAAATCATACGATGTTTAAAAAATTATAAGTTAAATCGAAACAACCTCTAGAAGGTAAAATCTATAAAAATAAATAATTTTAAGAATACAGTTTTGGTTTGCAGTTTGAGAAATAAATGAGCCAATAAAACCGATAGGTAAGGAAGATGAAGATCTCGACGTCGCCGCTAATGACACATTTGTGAGATTGATAGGCACTATTAAAATTTATCATTATGAAAAGTTTTATAGTATTTTTATTATTTTCCAATTTTTTAATTTTTTTGGTACACAATTTAATATTACATATCAATTTTAATTAATAAAGATATTTATAATTATTAAAAATTTAATATTTATTTTCTAAAAATATTTAATATTTTACTAAATATTAATTAAGGGTTATAATTTTTATAATTAAAATAATAATAATAAATAACTATTAATTATTATTTAAATTCATCATTAATAAAAAAAAGAATTGGCGGAGTCGTCAAGACGACTCACATTAGAATTGTAAGTCTAACCCATTATGGGGTAAACCTGCATAATAAATAAGTCATATATGCTTGTCTTTTTATTTATTCTTTTTCCTTGTAATTTTTTTTATATTTCTATGTAGAATGCATCATATGGTTGCAATTCGATTGATATCTCTTTGTGCCATTATTGTTCGCTCTAATTTTTTATGACCCTTACACTAAAACAAAATCAATTATTTAGAATGTTTTTTTTTTGTTTGGAATGGATTTCTAAGAATTTGTGAAGAGAGGTCAGAATATGGAACGAATTTTAGAACGGAATGTTGCCCGTCACTGTTAGTAAAGTCAAAATAATTGTGATAGTAAAAATAAATTCATTACAATTTTAGAATGGCTTTTTGACGATTTTAACTGATTATTACAAACCTTATCGGATTTAACAATATAAGTATAACTAGAGTTGCAATAGCTTTTGTGTAGCATTGTCTAGTGGTACTACGATTGGATCTCCTCTAAATATCATACTTCAAGTAAACTATATTTATATATATAAATATATATATGTAACTTCTATTGTACCAATGGATGAGGAGAAAAACTGCATATTGGCCCAACCAGACTAAAATCCAAAGTTTGTACTTAGGCCTCAATGGGTAGAGATCTATAACTGAAAAGTATTAGTAGAGGAGTGAGCATATAACTCAGTAGGTAAATAACTAATATTATCTATATATGTACGTCAATACAGTTTCAAACAAGACAAACTGAGCAACATATGTAGAATATAATCAAATTTAATTTCAATGAGATTTACTTTATTTCATACGCAGTCAACACATAACAAAACCACCAATTAAACTCCTTTTTTTTTCTAGTTTGCTTATCAGAACGTGATATAGTATTTCTCTCCATCAACTCAACCTCACCATTTATTACATAATGTTTAAATGAATCCCGTTGACACGCTACACAAGCTCATCAATCTCATTTCGCATCCTAATTCATTCAACTCGCATTAAAATTCTTTTCATATCGCATCAAAGCTCTTTTTATTTCATTTCGTCACACAAGCTATTCAAACATCAAGGGGTATTTATATAACAATTATATTCAATTTTCATCACTCCAGCATTTTCACATATCACCTTTCTTGTAAGCAACTAATAATATAAACCATCTCAACACATGTTTATTGCAAAACTAACAACACATTGCTGAACAAATAGGATATCTGAATGTACTTTCCTTATTTTATTTTCACAATATAATCAATCAAATTTAATAATCCATGACTCATACAGTTCCAGATAAATCAATTCCAACATGTATCACAAACTTACATAAAAGTAGTATCACAAGAAAATGAAACATATATACATAATACTAAAATTACTAACCTTGCTTTGACTAATCGTTCACCTTAAACTATCAATCTATCATGTTCTTCTCATAGTTTATTAGCAATACAAGTCATAGACTTACAATAAAAAGTTATATCAGGATAAGAGAGACACATATAAATAACACTAATGATTTACTTATCTCGATCTTACAGTACTTTTTAATTAGCAACTACGGAATTATTCAATCCTGTACTTTATCCTTGAATCATATAATAGGTTATAATTCATGTAATCAATACACTACAAAAAAACAAACAGGATTTGGGCCAAGTTTGGAACGAATTTTTTGTTTTTGGAATGGTTTACGGAACACAGAACTTATTTGGAGTGGAATTTTAAACGATTTTGAATGGAACGAAATCTGTACTTACAATCGGCGTTACAAAAAATTAGGAACAATTATCAAATATCCGTTCCTACTTTCGTTGGTAACTGTAACTGTGTTTATAAACCGTTCCTAATGCCGAATTTGTTCAAATCTTTTTCAATTTTGGAATTGGAACGATTATGGACGCGTTTTGGAAGGAATATTTTATTTTTATCCTGGAACTTTTGGAACGGACTTTGTAATGTTCATGCAATTATTTAGGAACTATTTTTTTAACTTGGATTAATTTAGGAACGATTTTTGGAACTTTAATTTGCAACACGTTTAGGAATGAGTTTGTTAATTAGGAACAAGTTCGTAGAATTGTTTTAGTAATAGCATTGGAAACGGTTTCATATAATTTGAAACACATATCAGAGACTGGATTAGTAATGAGATTTGGAATGGTTATCCACTAATTTGGACCACCTATTTTAAATGGTTTTAGTAATGGTATTTAGAACGATTCATCCAGTTTAGGAATTATTTTCTGGAACGGTGTTTGTACCGGTATTTGGAAGGGGTATTTACTTAAATTTGTAATTTTACTTAACATTACTAAAACCATTAAAAAAAATATAATTTTATATTTTTTTTATTTTCTTAATATATTTAATAAATTCTAATAAATAAATAAATTTATATATTTTAATATATTTTCATGTATAATTAAATTTGAATATAGATGAAATAATCGAATTTAATAAATATTATGAAACATGAATAATTAAGAAAAAACATTATATTAATATAAAAAAGTATTTAATTATAAAAATAAAAAAATATAAAATCTAATATAACCCCTTCTCATCAGCAACGCCCATGTCGTCCTGATTCGAGGCCGAGGAGTCTTTTGGAGGCGGTGTTACGGTCACGAGGAGACCGACATCTCCCTCATCATGTCCATCATGTAGGTCATCAATGTCCGACATCTCCCTCATCATGCCCATCATGTCGGTCATCAATGTCTCGAGGCGGCCGATTGTGTCCTTATTAGAAAAAGCTGATACTGTGCGGGAAATATCCCCACACGACAGTATTCCAAACAAAGTTCCAATCATTTACCGTTACTATTTTGTTACAGTGTTTGGAACGGATTTGGTATTTTTTTGGAACTCATCTTAGAACGGTTAGACCGTTGCAAACTTATAACCCAAAAAAATTGTTGAACATGACGTCATGTTTCAATATCCGTTGCTTTCAAAGGTCGTTCCAAAGTGAAATGGGCTTTGGAATGGTTTTTCCTAACCGTGCCAAATCCTGTCTTTTTTGTAATGATATATCTTGAATATCGTAATTTTTAAACAGAATATTAATATTATTCAAACAGTTTCTAATAATTTTTTAATATTTTATTTCTATAAAAATACACATCTTCATCTATTTATTCTAAATAACTAGACAATCTAGGCTTCGTAAAGATACATATAGTTTATCAATTATCTCATAAGTATGTATTTCATTGAACCCTCATTTTCTTATAGCTATCGTTCTTAAAAACCATTATTGACTAACTTATCAAAAAATTTCATATTTCTTTTTAATAACTATAACATTTTCAAAAACCACTTTCTAATATTATACAAATATCATTTTCTAATATTTTTATTTATTTGTTATTAGTTTCTCATTATAACAGAAACTAATTAAACACCTACCCATATAATTAATTATTTAATAAATCAATTCGATTAAATTGAACAAATCAACTATAGACAAGATTAAAAGGGTGTTTGGCTAAGCTTTTCTAAAATATTGTATAAGCTCCTACATTTTAAAAGTGGATCTTATTTTAAAAATAAGCTCCTAAAGTGTTTGAATAAAATAAGATGTTAAAACTCATAAGATGTGAAAACATCTTATAAGATGTTAGGGTGTTTGGCATAATAAGGTCTTTTATTAAAAAAATGACTAAAATGGGCATGATACCATCACTACAAGAAAAACCCGAATTTGTAACGGCTTCTTTAAAACTGCCAAAAGACCGTAACAAAAGACACAATTTTTGTTACGTATTTGTAATGGATTGGATGTGATAACGTCATGCAAGGGCTGATAACCATTTAAGTCAGGTGTAATGGCCGAATCCATTTAAGAAGTTGTTACAATTTTATTGTATTCGTAATGCCGTTACAAGATTACAGCTGTTATAATTTCTAAAACTTTTTCGTATTATGAAGTGAGGGATGGCCAAATTTTCGTATTATGCTAGCCGTTACGAAACACATTATATAAATTTGGCCATTACTATTTTTCTATGATTTTTTTAACGGTGTGTAATATTTGTAATGGCTTGAAAAAGAAAATGAGAAGCCATTACAATTACCATGGAAATAACCATAAAAAACTTTACAATAAGAAGGTGTTACAAAAACTGCGTGATTAGGGACAACGTTTTTTACCAGATAGTATTACAAAAGCCATTCCAAATGTGGACAAGATAATTATCCTAATTCATATTGATATGGTTGTGGCTTCTATGATTAAGTTTCAGGGTTGGCAGACCACTTTACGATGTTGTGCATGCTGCTAACCAGCCATTGTGGAACGGTTGCATCAATCTTAAGCGGCATCTGTTGTTGACTTGGTGGATATCAAGGCAGACGAACCATATTTCTAAGTGATCATATGATCGAATATCGCAGAGGGCTAATAAAATATTGCTCCCTGATCACACCTTGACGAGAGATTACTACAGTATGAAGAAGTTGATAAAAAATTTAGGTTTATCCGTTGAGAAGAATGATGCATGTAAGAACAGCTGCATATTATACTGGAAGGACGATGTTGATCTGGATTACTGCAAGCTGTGCGAGATGCTAGGTACAGGTTGACCTAAGAGTGAGACCCCCGTCGCAAGAAGTCCTAGTATCCCAAGTATAAAGAGAGACAAAGTGGATTGGATGGCTGTTTGCAAAACCAAGGCCCGGAGAGTCGTTGATGAGTCTCGGTAGACTGATATAGCATATTCTTGCAAACTCCCCATAGTGGGGTCAGATGCGGCGGGGCCCATCAGTACACAGGCCCAGACAGACCGTGGGTATTAAAAATGGTAACCAGAAAGCCAATTTGATTGGCAGTTTTAGGAACTATTTAGTAATCTTTATGAATGTGATATTATCTTGATTAATATAGTAAGCATTCATCTGTGGCACTATGTGTTTGTTGTGCTTACTATTTATGTTGAACGGGGTTTTAACGTCACAACAAATGCCCACATACCAATTGAATAACCTATATAGTTGGGTTGCGTTTTTGATGGCAACTATGAAACCAACTTTTAAGGGTTGGTCTAAAACGTTCCAAGTCGAGAACCTCGAGACTGGGCATTGGGAGTCCTATAGAGACTTGCACTAAGTATTGCATTCATTTGATGAGTGTCTTGTTTCATTAGCGACATACATCGGATGTCTATACAATTTTAGTTGATTAGTTGACAACGTTGTTAATTGAATGAATTGACTCACGAGAATTGTCAAATGGAAGCCTTAGAGGCTTGGTTGGTATGTCTTGAATTTTTGGCTCTGATAGTACAGGATTAGCCATTAGAATTGGGGAATCATGATAGTCGCATGCATAAGATGGCTATATCTTGGATCTGGCGAGAGATGACTGTGTTTTTGATGTAGTCATTATAAGCCTTGTCCAGTATAGTCGGATTGATGTATTGAGGACGGTGGATTTCAAGATAGAATCGGTCCTATGCGCTCTGAGATGGTTTAAACTCTCTAACTCTATGGCCATAGCAATTGGTCGAATAGAAAATGGTTTTCTTTGTCGATCAATAAAGTAAATGCATTTCAAGTACTCAGCATAGTTGCTTGGTCTAGAATGGAAACCGACGCCCAATTTCATACCCTTGACTAAGGCCGGGAGATGGTCGATGGGAGGAGCATACCTGTACGGAACTCGATAGCCTAAATGTTCACGCCAACATTCACCTAGTCTCAAGCGCCATGGACCATTGCTAGACGACCACTCATGGTGACGGGCATTCCTAACTAATGGTTAATTAAAAATAATTAATTAAATTAGATTTAATTAATTATTTATATTGAACACAATGCCCAAGTCTAGCTGAGGGTGAACCTAAAGAGTCACAAACAAATCATTATGGAACTGGTGGAATTAATTTAGAATTAATTCAAGAAGAATATATAAATGATTGGATCATTAATTTAATAATCCTTTTGAGCAGCAACGTTCGTTGTTCCCTTTACATTATGTCGATCAAATGGATTATTAAATAAATGATTCAATCATTTATATATTCTCCTTGAATTAATTTAATCCAATTAAATTTACTCCCTTCCTATCGAATTAATTCAAAATTAATTCCACCAATTCTTTAGTGATTTGTGTGTAACTCTTTAGGTTCAACCTCAGCTAGACTTGGGCATTATCTCCAACACAAATAATTAAAATTTAATTTAATTAATTATTTTCAATTAATCATTAATCAAAACGCCCGTGACCATGGGTGGCTGTCTAGCAATGGTCAATGGCACTAGTAACTAGGTGAATATATAGGCTCTCGAGTTTCATATAGGTATAGTCCTTCCGTCGATCATCTCCCGGCCTTAATCTACGGCATGGAATTGGCGTCGGTTCCCGTCCTGGACCAAGCAACTATACGTAATATTTGAGATGCGTTTACTCTATCGATCGATAAAAAAAATTATTTCGTATTCGACCAGTCGCTATGGTCATAGACTTAGAGAGTCTAAACCATCTCAAAGCACATTGGAGATATATTCATCATATACTGATAGGGACGGATTCTATCTTGAAATCCACCGTCCTTACTACAAGGCTTATAATGACCACATCAACGACATAGTTATCTTTCGCTAGATCCAAGATATAACCATCATATGCATGCGATTGCCATGATTCCTCAAGTCCAATGACTAGTCTCGTATTATCGGAGTTGGGGATTCAAGTCATACCGACAAAACCTCCAAGGCTTCCATATGATGATTTTCGCAAGTCAATTGAATTAGTTAACAACCTTGTCAACTAATCCACTAAAATTGCATAGATATCCCATGTCTGTCGTCGATGAAAAATGGCACGCATCCATTGAATGCAATATTTAGTGCATCTCTATAGGACTCTCGATGCCCAGTCTCGAGGTCCTCGACTTGGAACGTTTCAGAACAACCCTCAAAAGTTGGTTTTATAGCTGTCATCCAATGCGCAACCCAACAACATGGGTTATTCAATTGGTTTATGGGCATTTGTTGTGACGTTAAAACACCGTTTAACGTAAAGAGCAAGCACAACAAACACATGGTGGCATAGATGAATGCCTACTACATTCACCAAGATAATATAAAATTTATAAATATTGCTAAATGGTTACCAAACCGCCAATCTAATTGATTTTTTTGGTCACCTATTATAACAACTACATAGTTGTCTAAATGGTTTGTGGGCTTCATTGTGATGTTTAAGCAAATATAAACATACAAAATGAGCACAAAAAAGAAAAAGGCCAAAAATAAACAGTCATTTTATTCACTAAGCGTTAGTCCTGATTCATCAACTAAATGAATATCTCAACTGCCGCACTCCATGACTCATGAGACCGGAAAACAAGAGTATATTCCATTCGTTCACAACAATAGTGTAGCTTTCTTTCATTAAAATGTGCCACGACTCGTGAGACCACGAATGGGTGAATGTAGCATCCACACCACATTGTTGTGGATGGAAGGCTTGGATTTAATACAGCCATTTGAGTTTTAATCCATTCTGGGCCTAATATTTAACTTGGACCATCCAAGTGAGAGTTAAGTTTGTTGTAACCTAGACCTCATCATTATAAGATTTTGCGTGCATCAGTTTTAATCTTTGAGTATAAACAGATGCATTCCAAACACATCATACTTCAAATATTAAAACATATACCACATGCAAAAGAAAGCCTAGCACGCCCCTATTGGATGATCACAAGCCCAATCCTAAGTGACCAACTGAGCCCGCAGTGAGTCCATGGTCAAAAGCATAATAATAAACAATAAACATGCCAGACATGTGGCTAGAAGATGAAACAAAAAGTCTAGAAACATAATATGAAACTTTACCTTTTTGTTTCTTTTGGAAAAACTACAACGTGTGTTTTTCCCTTTATGTTCACCCGTTCCGTTCCCTTGAGAATTCAAACTAGAATTCCTCTAAGTTGTCCACACCACAAAATAGAACAGATATAGTTGTTTTTTAATTTTCAGATAGAACAAAGAACAAGAAGAAAGATAATTCCAAACACAACACTATTGTTTAGTGCTTTTGGATTGTTTTATGTTCTAACTTCAATCCAATTCAATATAGAAGAAGAAGAATAATATTTTTGAGAGAAGATTGAAAGCAAATTAGTGGCTTTGGTGGTAGTTATGTTAGATATGTATGTAGTTTTATATATCACATACAATTGAACTTAAAATTCAATAACTACTAAGTTTGCTTCCACGACAACTTGTACAACCACATGCATAACCTCAAACCATGACGAAATAACTCCTCCATCATGTTCATCATGGTGAGGAGTTTCAACTTCCTCTTACCTTGCTCCAACCACCCTCAAATGGGCTTGGACTTGAAATATGCATAGGACTTGATTTAATCAAATGAAATCAAGCCCAACCAAAGTTGTTTGGACAATAATTTATTAAATTAATTAAGCCAAACTTAATAAATTAATTCAATTAATTTAAAGGTGTTAAGCCAAAAAATTAATTAATTCAATTAATTAATTCTTGAGCCATCCATCAAATGGATTATTAAATAAATGATCCAATTATTTATATATTCTCCTTGAATCAACTTAATCCAAGTAAATTAATTCGTTTCTTCTTGAATTAATTCCAAACTAATTCCACCAATTCCATAGTGATTTTTGTGTGACTCTTTAGGTTCACCCTCAGCTACAAATTAGGCTTGTGTCCAACACATTAATTAATTAAATCTAATTTAATTAATTTATTTCTAATTAATCATTAATCGAAAATTCATGTTACCATGGGTGGCCGTCCAGCAACAGTACATGGCACTAGAAATTAGGTGAATGTTGGTGAGAACATTTAGGCTCTCGAGTACCATATGGGTATGGTCCTTCCATCATCCGTCTCTTGATCTAAGCTCAGGCCACGGAATTGGGCGTAGGTTCCCATCTTGGAGTAGACACTATGCTCAATAACTCAAGATGTGTTTGCTCCATTGATCGACGTAGGAAACCCCTCTCTACTCAATCAATCGCGACGGCCACAGACTCTAAGAGCATGAACCATCTCAAAGTGCACAGGAGACGCGACTGTCATATAATGACAGGTGACTGATTCTATCTTGGAACCCACCATCTTCACTACATATTCAGATTGAACTGAACAAAACTTGTAATGTCCACATCCAAGATACGCCCATCTTTCGTCAGATTCAAGATACAACCATCATATGCATGCAACTGCCATGGTTCCTCAAGTCCAAGGACTAATCCCGTACTATCGGAGCCAGAAAAATCTAGTTATACCGACCAAGCCTCCAAGTCTTCCATATGATGACTTCCCGCGAGTCAATTCAATCGGCTTGACAAACTTGTCAACTACGCACTAAAATGGCATAGACGTCTAACGCTTGCCGCTGATGAAACATGACACTCATCCAATGAATGCAATTTTAGTGCAAGTATCAATAGGACTCTCGATGCCCATTCTCGAGGTCCTCGACTTGGAAAGTTTCAAACCTAACCATCAGAAGTTGGTTTCATGGCTACCATCCAATACGCAACGCAACTAAGTAGGTTGTACAATTGGTTTGTGGGCTTTGTTGTGAGGTTAAGCATATAAACATAATCAGTGAGCACAACAAATGCAATTGCCAAATAATGAATACTCATTTTATTAATAAACGATGTTACAATTACACCGAGATTGTTAGAATAGATTACATAAAGGCCAATCCAATTGACTTTTTAGTTACCTTTTCTAACAAACTCCCATTTCACCCTAAATCCAATCACTCATTATCCTCAAGCCCATTTTTCCAAGATACTGAGCATGAGCAATCTACAACACCGGCTTGGTAAATGGATCTGCTATATTTTCTACTAATGCGACTCGATCCGTCCGATTGTCACCTCTTCCCACCATCTCTCTAAGAAGATGGTAGCGTCTAAGGATGTGCTTAGATCTGTGATGAGATATCGATCATTCGCTTGCGCTATAGCCCCATTGGTATCACAGAAGAAAACCACCGGCTTGGCAATGATAGGCACTATACTGAAATCTTGGATATAGTTTTTCATCCAAACTGCCTTCTTAGCTGCTTCCCAAGCCTCTATGTACTCAACTTCAGTGGTGGAACCCGCTGTGGTATCCTGCTTGGAACTTTTTCAAGCCACTATACCACCATTTAGCCTGAATACAGACCCTGATTGAGACTTAGCATCATCCTCATCAGATTGGAAGCGAGCATTGCTGTGGCCTTCCAGAATTAACTCTCCACCATCATAAACTAAGAACATATCTGTAGTCCTTCTCAGGTACTTAAGTATGATCTTGACTACAGTCCAGTGAGGCTCACCGGCACATGCTTGATATCTGCTCGTTACGCTCAAAGCAAAAGCGACATCTGGCCTTGTGCACTGCACAACATACTGTATGCTGCCTATAGCTGAAGCATAGGGTATGTCAAACATTTTCCTAAGCTCCTCATCAGTCTTAGGAAACTGCCTCTTGGACAGCTTAACCCCATGCCTCAAAGGAAGGAATCCTCATTTAGAGTTTTCCATCTTGAATCTTTTCAAGACTTTCTTAACATACGAGGTTTGGGTCATTCCTAACATCCTTTTAGATCTATCCCGGATAATCTTGATGCCTACGATGTAGGAAGCCTCCCCCAAATCCTTCATGGAAAATTGTGCAAACAATCATGCTTTAGTATCAGTTGACATCTTGATATCATTCCCAATGAGCTAAATGTTGTCTATATAAAGCACTAGGAACGCAAATGAGCTCCCAACTGACCTTCTTGTATACACAAGGGTTAAAGTCGTTCTTAATGAAATCATGACTGCATATAACCTCATCAAAATGGATATTCCAGCTTCAGGAAGCTTGTTTGAGACCATAGATGCACCTTTGGAGATGGCATACCTTCTGCTCTTCTCTAATAAATGTGAAACCTCCGGCTGATCCATATAGATGTCTTCCTCAACAAACCCATTAAGGAAAGTCGTTTTCCCGTCCATCTATAATATTTCATAGTCATACCATACAGCTATGCAAGCATAATCCAAATGGACTTGGCCATGGCTATAGGCGAATAGGTTTTCTCAAAATCGACCCTAGGTCATTGAGTAACCCTTTCGCCACAAGCCTAGCCTTAAAGGTAGTAACCTCTTGGTCAACTCCAAGCTTACGTTTGTAGACCCATTTACACAAAACAGGTTTAACACCGTTGGGTGGGTCTACCAAAGTCTACATCTTATTTGAACTCATAGAGTCCATCTCGGATTTTATGGCCTCAACCCATTATTCCGAATCGATGTCCGACATCACTTCTCAATAAGTCTTCTGATCATTACCCAATTGACCAATCAAACCCAGAAATCTATACCTCTCAAGTTGTTGGGACGATCTGATTGACCTTCATAGGACAGGAATATCGTCAGTGGGAGCTATAGGAGCAAATGATGTCACTACATCCGTTTGAGGTGTTGCTTCACTGGATTCCTCAAGGAACAATTCCTCACGTTAGGTATCTATTGGAAAACCTTTTTCCAATGACACTGCACTTTGCGAGACAAAAAAATTTTTGTTCGGAGAAATCATAGAACTAATATCCCATAGTTTCCCTAGGATAACCCATGAACCTGCACAAATTAGACCTCGAATCCAGTTTGTCTCCCACTAGTCTCTTGACGTATGCAAGGCTACCCCACACTCAAATACTTGTAAGACGCAGGCTTGCCATGCCATGTCTGATATAGCGTCTGAGCCACGATCTTAGATCGTGCCATATTCAACAACTTGGCTGTCGACTCAAGAGCATATCCTCAGAAGGATAACGACAGTCGGTAAAACTCATCAAGGACCAAACTATGTCCAACAAGGTTTGGTTCGTCCTTTTAGAGACACCATTAAGTTTTCGAGTTCCAAGAGGAGTCCACTGAGAGAGAATTCCATTCTCTTTTAGGTAATCGAAGAAAAAGACCTCAGACTTATACCTCATTAGGTTAACATAACTATACCGTGAGTGATCATCGATAAAGGTTATGAAGTAAGAAAATCCACCTCTGGCTTGTGTATTGAGTGGTCCACAAGCGTTTTAATGGATCAAATCCAACAGACAACTGGCAAGCACACTCTGTCCTACAAAAGGCTTCTTAGTCATCTTCCTTTTCAGACAAGACTCACAAGGTGGTCGGTGATCCAAATCATCTATCTTGAGATATGTGACCTAGTCTTGCATGCTTTTCTTGACTTTCCATTTTACGTTTGTTTTGAGCAGTCACGAAAAAATCTTGCTGTTGGAGAATATAAAGAATATGAAATTTGCCTAGCAAATGTGAAGAACCATACTTCATCAAATAAAAACAACTTTTATTGATCATAAACTCAAAGCCAATATTCTCTGTTTTGCACGGTTTTTGCCTTACCCTTCTTCATCTTCCAGCATCTGGCCCCCTTGCCTTTCACTTTAGAGGTCAAAGCCTCCTCAACCAACACCGACGGGGCAGACTTTTTGGTCGTTGCCTCGTATTGGACCAACATGTTTATTAACTCATGTATGGTCTTCTCAAGCCCATAAATGTTGTAGTTTATGATAAAATAGGTCATAAGAGGGAAGAAGTGACTTATTAAGCGCAGCTTGAGGATCCTCGAGCTTCTTCACGATGGAAAGCATCTTGATCACATGCTCTTACACAGAGGATCCTTCAATCATCTTACTGCCAAAAAATGCTTTTGTGGCAGAAAATTTAATATACCTATCGAGGACTGCAGAAACATCTTTCATGTGGAGCATTAACGATGCGACATCATCGTGTCTATCGTACTGTTTATGGATATCATTGTCATCGACGCCAGTACGATGCGGCGGACCTTCCGGTTGTCCTTGTTCCACTTTTCAAAAGTCACACGTTCTTCAAATGTGGACCCTTCCGACAGAGTCCTAAGTAGAGACTAATCTAAAATGTAAGTCTGGTTCTCGAAATATAGGACAATCCTCATATTTCTAAGCCAATCATTATAGTTTGATCCATTAAATTTGTTTGTCTCCAAAATCATGGTTAGTGGATTCTTAGACATCTACATTCAAAATGTAAAGCAGAAATTAGCAAACTAATTGTAACATTAAATACAAGTTAAAATATAGTATTTAGTCATTAACCGCTCCCACTATTTCTTCAAAAGCCCACCACTCTCAAGTGGGGTTTAGGGAAACCATTTCCTAGTGGGCTTGGGATCCACAAATACAATTCTTCATGTCCCGCTTTTACTATTCACAAGGAAAAAGTTTTGTGGGAGGTAACCATTATCATTCTCATCCAATGAGATCTCCAAGATATTTTCCCTCACCTCTTCACGTGATCCCGATGACTCCAAGAGAATCACATTACTCAGCATTAGGCCCAATCCATGAACCAACTAAATGAATATCTCAACCAAATGAAAATAGGAGCATATTCCATTTGTTCACAATAATATTGTAGTTTTCTTCTATTCCAAATGTGCCACGACTTGTGAGACCACAAAAGGGCAGAATTAGAATCCACACTATGTTATCGTGGATGCAAGACTTAGAATTATCAAACCATTTAATTTAATTCCATTTTGGGCCTAAGTGAGAGTTCAAGTTTGTTGTGACCGAGACCTCATCATTATAACATTTTGCATGACAAAGTTTTAATGAATGAGTATAAATGCATTCAAAACACATCATACACCATAAATTAAAATATTTACCACATGGAAACACAAGCCCAATCCTAAGTGATCCACTGAGCTCCAGTGAGTCTATGGTCAATCTATGGTGTGGCCTAACTATTACAAAAAACTAACCCATTATCATTCTAATGGGCCTTTCTCTTTGTTCTTCTTCCATCGTGAGCTCCGTCCAACAGGCCTAGGCCTTCAACACCTAGGAACTTACATTTATCAAAATAAATAAAACCTCACATCCCTACCTACACTCATTACAACTGAAAATGGAAACCCCAATCAGAAGTTGGGGGGAGTAACAAAAGGAGGGAGAAAGCAAGCCTTATTATTCCAAGGCTAAAGAGCGTAAAGAATTAAACAAAGAGGCATGCAGGACTCACCCAACATAAAAGTAAACCATACATTCGGCCAACGGGCTTTGTGATCATGCCCACTATTCATCCAATAAATAATAATTAACACATTTATATCAAATATAAACATGTTAAACAATAAATACAATCCATTTATTTAACAATTGATACCCAATAAAAACATAAATAAATACAGAAAATAACATACAAATAATGCAATTAAAAAATGAATATCATCCGTATATCTAATACACAAATTTACTTTTGTTTGTTTGGAAACCATTTCCAAATTTATTTAAGGCACAATTTAATTTTAAAAAAAAATTCAATTTGACTAAAATTAAAATTAGCCAAAATTAATAATTTCAGGAAAATTGGAAAAATCAGAAAAATTAGCAAAAATTAATAATTTCAGAAAAAAGTTTTCGAAACACCAGACGATCGTCTATTGCTAGCCGCAAGCGTGCAGGCTACTGCCTTCGCACGTCCTACTAGCCAATGACTGGCCGGCAGCGCAGCGATGGCTGTAGTGCTCCGTTTTTTAAAATATTATTTTTTGAATTTCTTCAATTAAAAAATTGAAATAAAATCATGCATTTACAAAAAATTCAATTTTGAAAAAATACATAGATATTGATAATTTAAAAGCTAAATTAATTCACATTTTTTAAACATATAATCATGCCACAAAGCCATGAAATATGCTTTCCAAAAGCATATTAAACACGTTGTTCATGCTCAACACATAATAATATGTTAATCCTAAAGCCACAACACCGAACCGGACTCTGATACCATTGATAGAATCATTTTACGGCCCGGGATTGCGATGGAAGCGTAAAATAAAAAATTAAAAAATCGATTCAAATGGGTGTTCCCTTTGAAATTTTCGGGCGTTTGGTGTTTGTCAAAAGCATAAACATGACACATGTGCCTAGAGGATAAACAAAAAGTATAGAAACATAATGTCAACGTTTATCTTTTTGTTTGTTTTAGAAAAACTGCAACGTGCGTAGTTCCCTTTATGTTTTCCGTTCCGTTCACTTGAGAACTCAAACTAAAATTTCTCTAAGTTGTCCACACCACAAAATAGAGAAGATGTAGTTCTTGTTCTATTGGTAGATAGACCAAACAACAAGAAGAAAAACAACTCCAAATACAACACTATTCATTAGCGCTTTTGGATTGTTCTATGTTCTAACTTGAATCCAATTCAATATCGAACGAAAAGGAGAATATTTTTTAGAGAAAATTGAAAGCAAATTTGTGGCTTTGGTGGTCGTTATGGATATGTGTGTAGTTTTGTATATCACATATAATTGAATTCAAAATTCAATAATTACTAAGTTTGCCTCCAAAGCAACCTATACAACCACATGCATATAACCTCCAATCATGATGAAATAACTCCTCCACCGCGTCATCATAGTGAAGGAGTTTCAACTTCTTCTTAACTTGCTCCAACCACCCTCAAATGGGCTTGGACTTCAAATATGCACCAGACTTGATTTAATCAAATTAAATCAAGCTCAACCAAAGTCCATTGGACAATAACTAATTAAAGTAATTTTAGCCCAACTAAGTCCAAGGATTCATTTAATCCAATTCAATAAATCTAAACTCAAACACTAATTAATTGATCCAATAAATTAATTAAGTCAAACCTAATAAATTAATCTAATTAATTTAAAGGTGTTAAGCCCAAAAGTTAATTAATTCTTGAGCCATCCATCTAATGAATTATTAAATAAATGATCCAGTCATTTATATATTCTCTTTAAATCAATTTAATCCAAGTAAAATAATTTGTTTCTTCTAGAAGTAATTCCACAAATTCCATAGTGATTTGTGTGTGACTCTTTAGGTTTACCCTCAGCTAGACTTGGGCTTGTGTCCAATATAATAATTAATTAAATCAAATTTAATTAATTTATTTTTAATTAACCATTAATTGGATAGTCCCGTCACCACGGGTGGCCGTCTAACAACGGTCCATGGCACTAGAAACAAGGTGAATATTGGCATGAACATTTAGGCTCCCCGAGTATCATACGGGTACGGTCCTTCCATCATCTGTCTCCCGATCTAAGTCTAGGGCATAGAATTGAGGCGTCGGTTCCCATCCTGGACTAGACACTATGCTCAATAACTTGAGATGTGTTTGCTCTATTGATTGACGTAGGAGATCATTCTCTACTCAATCAATCGCTGCGGCCATAAACTCTAAGAGCACGAACCATCTCAAAGCGCATAGGAGACTCGACTGTAATATATTGATAAATGACGGATTCTGTCTTGGAACCCATTGTCCCCACTACATATTCTGATTGCACTGAACAAAACTTGTAATGAGCACATCCAAGATATGGTCATCTTTCGTTAGATCCAAGATACAACAATGATATGCATGCAACTGCCATGGTTCCTGAAGTCCAAGGACTAATCATGTACTATCGGAACCAAGAAGATCTCCTCATACCTACCAAGCCTCCAAGACTACCATATAACGGCTTCCCGCGAGTCAGTTCAATCGGCTTCACAACCTTATCAACCACCCACTAAAATTGAATAGATGTCCAATGTTTGTCGTCGATGAAACATGACACTCACCACATGAATGCAATTTTAGTGTAAGTTTCAATAGGACTCTTGACGCCCATTCTCGAGATTCTTGACTTGGAATGTTTCAAACCTAACCATCAGAAATTGGTTTCATGGCTACCATCCAATGCGCAACCCAACTACATAGGTTGTACAATTTGTTTTGTGGGCTTTCTTGTGATGTTAAGCATATAAACATAATGAGTGAGCACAATAAATACAAGAAGAAAAACAACTCCAAACAAACACAATTGTTTAGTGGATTTTGGATTGTTTTATGTTCTATCTTGAATCAAATTCGATATAGAACAAAAAGAAGAATATTTTGAGAGAGAAATTCAGCAAAATTTCATGGCTTTTGTCGTGGTTGTTTTGGATATGTGTGTAATTTTATATATTACATACAATTAAATTCGAAATTCAATAACTTCCAAGTTTGCCTTCAAGAAAACCTATACAAACACATGCATATAACCTTCAACCATGATGAAATAACTACTCCATTATGTTCATCATAGTGAGGATTATCGACTCCTTCTTAACTTGCTCCAACCTCCCTCGAATGGGCTTGAACTTCAAGTATGCACCGGTTTGATTTAATCAAATTAAATCAAGCCTAACCAAAGTTCATTGGACAATAATTAATTAAATTAATTTTACCCAACTAAGTCAAAAAGAGTAATTTAATTCAATTAAATATCTAAGCCCAAACTTTAATTAATTGATCCAATCAATTAATTAAGCCAAACCTAATAAATTAATCCAATTAATTTAAAGATGTTAAGCCCAAATTAATTAATTCAATTAATTAATTCTTGAGTATTAAATTAAATCCTTTCTTCTCGAATTAATTCTAAATTAATTCCATCAATTCCATAGTATTTGTGTGTGACTCTTTAGGTTCGCCCTCAACTACACTTGGGCATTGTTTCCATCATAAATAATTAATTAAATCTAACTTCAGTAATTATTTTTAATTAACCATTAATCAAAAATGCCTATCACCATGGGTGCCTAGCAACGATCCATGGCACTAGAGACTAGGTGAATATTGGCATGAATATTTAGACTCTCGAGTCCCATGCAGGTAAGATCCTTCCATCGCCTTCTTGCGGCCTTAGTCTAGGGTATGGAATTGGGCGTCGGTTCCCATCCTGGACTAGGCAATTATGCTGAATACTTGAGATGCATTTAATCTATTGATTGATAACGAAAACTATTTCATATTTGGCCAATCACTATGGCCATAGACTTAGAGAGTCTAAACCATCTCAAAGCGCATAGGAGATATATCCATCATATACTGATAGGGAATGGATTCTATCTTGAAATCAACCATCCTCACTACATACTTCGACTACATTGGACAAAGCTTATAACGACCACATTGACGACACAATCATCTCTCGTGAGATCCAAAATATAGCCAATATATGCATGCGTCTGCCATGATTCCTCAAGCCTAAGGACTAATTCAGTATTATCGGAGCTAGGAATTCAAGTCATACCGACCAAACCTCCAAGGCTTTCATATGATGATTCTCGTGAGTCAGTTCAATCACTTAACATCCTTTTCAACTAATCCACTAAAATTACATAGACATCCCATGTTTGTCCCCGATGAAACACGACACTCATCCAATGAATGCAATAGGACTTGGAACGTTTCAGACTAACCCTCAGAACGTTTCAGACTAACACTCATCTTTATAGGACTCTCGATGCCTAGTCTCGAGGTCCTCAACTTGGAACGTTTCAGACTAACCCTCAGAAGTTGATTTCGATGCTGCCATCCAATGCGCAGCCCAACTACATGGGTTATTCAATTGGTTTGTGGGCATTTGTTGTGATGTTAATTAATCTAATTCATTAATTCTTGAGTCATCCATCAAATTGACTATTAAATAAATGATCCAATCATCTATATATTCTCCTTGAATTAACTTAATTCAAATAAATTAATTCATTTCTTCTCAAATTAATTCCTCCAATTCCATAGTGATTTGTGTGTGACTCTTTAGGTTCATCCTCAGCTAGATTTGGCATTGTGTCCAACACAAATAATTAATTAAATCAAATTTAATTAATTATTTCTAATTAACCGTTAATCAGAAATGCTCCTCACCATGGGTGGTCGTCTAACAACGGTCCAGGGCACTAGCGGCTAGGTGGTGTTGGCGTGAACATTTAAGCTCTCGAGTTTCCATACAGGTACGGTCCTTTCGTCGACCATCTCTCGGCCTTAGTCTAGGGCATGGAATTGGGCGTCGATTCCCATCCTGGACCAAGCAAGCAACTATGTTGCATACTTGAGATGGATTTACTCTAATGATCGACAACAAAGAAATCGAGGGACTTGGAATACCAAAATGAGCACAACAAAGAAAAAAGCCAATGATGAACATTCATTTTATTCACTAAATAATAATATTACATAATATCGAGTATTGCCAAAATATATTACATCCAGGCCAATCTAATTGGCTTTCTGGTCATCTATCCTAATAGCTCGGTGGTCCCGGATGAGCAACAGGTGTGGCTGTCTGCAGCGGGAGGTCAGAATACGGATCGAGTCTTCTGTCTCGGCTTCGAGGCCCACCACACTATTGTTGGACCATCTAACAGTGATCCCCCGGTACTCGACAGGGACGACGAAGAACCCACGGTCGAAGGGGGTGCTTATTTAGATTAGGTTTTTTTTATTTGTGTAAATACAAATTTTAAATACTTTTATTTTTGTAATTAAATTAATTTTATTTTCTTCTTATACTATATATTTTTTTTATATAACATTGCAACACAAAACTGAATAATTTATTTTTATAAAAGTAAATATTAAAATAGATTAAATACAATTAAATACAATTGAATATTACAAAAATGTCATTGCTTTTGTAAATATTTTTGGAATAAGTATATCTACCGTAAGATCAAGCGCCCATTGCAACGACTGTGTCAAAGATAGTTATCAACTTTGAAAGAGGCCATCCAAAATGCCATCACAAAAACAATGTAGAAAACAGTTATAAATGCAGTGGCAAAAATAAAAACAACACACGCAAAAAGTGTTACAAAGACCGTACGAAAACAGTTCAAAATAAAGATACCCAGACAGATACAAAAACATTACAGCATAAATACCTGCCATTACTAACAGTATTCCAAATACCACTCCTATAGCAACCATACTTACATGAGCTACAAAGACCACTACAATAATAATTAAACTAAATTTGATTTTGCCGTTCCAAAACCCCAAATGCATTTTTCTGCACATGGACTACGTACTTGTAACGGTCTAATTTGCCTGTTACAAATAGTAATGGCTTTTAGCAAGCCGTTACAAATATTTTGTAACACCGAAAAAAGCCGAGGTAGGGTGTTTCATTACAACTTAAAAAAGTTGTTACAACTTAATTACATAGCTGTTATAAATTCCGTTACCATAAAATGATTTTTTGCAGTGCATTAGAATCAAATAAATTGTTATTTCTTGATATATTTTGCTTTAAAAAAAATTTAAATGCGTTTATATATAGTACATATTAGTTTACTTCCAAATAAAAATTTGGGAAAAAGAATTCGATAGTCCTCTATTTATGTTCCAAAATTGTTTTGGTCCTTTAACTTTGACAGTATTAGTTTTAGTGTTGTACCTTTTCGTTTTGCTTAGATTTGGTGCTTCAGCTAATTTTATGATCACTTTGCTCCTTTTTGTAATAAATCCTAATTGTCCATTCTAATACTCTAAATATGAACATGCTTTCCAAATAAGTTAAGCCCATATAAAATCATACCTTTTTCCGACCACCTTATTTCTGGTATTCCAAGTCCCTCGATTTTACGAATTTCCTCCAAACACAATCACAACAGATGGTTCGCAGACACTTAGATCCTTCAGTAACAAACAACACACCCCTATTTTGTTTCCGACCTTAGGGCGTAGAAATACTCCAATATAGTGACGTAATAGATTTTTGGACAACAAATTGGATAAAAGCCTTACTTTTATTGAAAAATATAGAAAATATTACATACATATTATTTTCTCTATTGGAGGAGACAACTATTTAGCCTCGCATATGAAAGAGGACTTAACTCTTTGGGAAAACCTCCATAAACTGAAAGCTTAACTCTTTGAGAAGTTTCTCTGATGTTCTCCATCTCCTTCATCGCTACCTTATTTATAGGCGTCCGTGGACTTCAAATTCGCACTCGAAACTTATTTTTCGATGACGTCTGCGTTCTTCATCATCTTGTCTCTTTTGGATGACATCATTGTATTCATCATCGCCGCGTCCTTTTCAACTGTTGGTCATAATGCCTTGTCGGCCATGTGATTGCTAGCTAGTTTTCCTGCCTTACTGATTGTTGCCCTTTGTTGTTTTCTGCCGAAAATCTTATTCTTGATTTTTTACATTCTTCAATTTTTACTTCTTTTCGTAAAAATTCTTTCTTTTTCTTTATCCTGGTTTGGTTCGAGTTTCTTTTGTGTGACTCGAATTTTTGTTCTGGACAGGCTTCGCTTGTTTTTCACAGCAAGGGCATATATGATTATGCCTTGCACAACATGCAACATGTTGCACGTCTTCACCTTGTAGCTTCAGTCGTTGGTAGCTTATTTTCCCAAATTAACATCCTCTTCTTCTCACATAAGCTTTCTGCAAACTAAGTGATTTTTCTCGTTATGGAATTTAACAAAAACGATCCATTCACTTTGTTTGAGAAAATTTTGATTGGAAACTTGACTTTGTCCATCTCAGTGAGACAAACCCATAATCCTCAAGCTCTTCTGGTAGAGATATCGTCTTCACTAATAGCTGATAGCACAAGAAGCTTTGGTTTTATTGAAAGCCATCATGTCTGGCCTCTGCTATTTCATAAAATGAAATGCTGGATGAAACCCTTTTCCTGCAGTTTTTTAAGCAATTGATACGAATTTTATATGCAGAATATCGCCTCTCTTTAGGTGAGGGTTATTTTGTCATGAATCAAAGAACGTCCCACTTATCTACTCTGAAAGTTTTGAAATTTTTGAAAAACTCGGTGACATACTATGAACTGAAGGGGGACCTCTAAAGTCGCACCATTCTCTGACAACCTCTTATTTGGACCATTCTAACATCCAGACCCTGTTATATTTTTCGGATGTTTTGATAATAGTCTTGCCTGGATTTACTCCTTTGCGGGAAATTAATTTTTCTCAGCTGCTTTGATAGTCATGCCAAGCAGAAGAAGATATCAATTCATTAGTATTAACCTTAGAAGTGTCTGTCATCGGCCTAAGGCTAATCTCTCCCTCTTTAACCCTAGAGGTGCTGGGTTGACTTGAATCTCAAGAGTTTGCACTTCCTGTGGCTCAACTATTGCCTTTTCTCCAGAGTCTGGTGATGGCTTTATGCAAATGGTACTTGAATCCGACGCTACAAGGCTAGAGCCCCGTACACTAAAGGCATGTTCAAGGTCATGCTCTCTGAACTCATAAGTCATCCCCAAAGGTGATGCCTTCTGAACTAGTTCTCGTAAATTGTTCCTAAAAGACACCGCAAGGTGAAGTTGATCGGCCCGGGAACGCTTAAGCGAAAGCCTTTAAAATAAATTGCATAAAGTAAAACGAGATAGTAGTGAAACCATGATTCGAAGGGGTGTACCTTGGAGTTCCCGGCTATTCGATGAACTTAATAAAATCAAACAAAAATAAAATTAATGGGGCCATTGGTATAATGAAAAACGAGAGGAACAAAATCGTAAATCAAGAATTACCTTTTCTTGATTTATTTCGAGTATCCTTCGTTGATTCGTTCACCCAAGGGCCTGAATGTAGAAACCCTCTAAAGTCGCGTCCACACCACACTGGAACTTGAAATTTCTCAATTCAATTTGCTAGAAAAGAATTTAGGAGAAGAGCACACCAAGTGTGCACAAGAGGGGGTTTGACCGAATGGAAAAATTAGGGAGGAGAGAAAACTATTTTCTACTATGTTATGTGTTCATTAGATACTTCAAATAACTAATATACATATATATATATAAATACCTTGAATGGATTCATTAAAATATGTTTACGTTCATTTAGCCATCCATAAGATAATAATCCTTTATTCCAAATAGAGGATAACTAACACAACATTTTCCAAAAATAATTTTGTTAGTTAATAATTTCTTTTTCCAATCATTTGCACAACTTAATTAATGGGCTCGTGTCTATTTTAATTAACCAGACCCAATTAATCAAATCCAATTTAATTAAAACCCTCTTAATTAAGTCAATCATATATTTCATCCAAATATATTAACCCAATAAGCATTTATTAAATAATAAATACAACTCATTAAATAGTAAGGGCAAGCCCAATATAAATTAATCCAATCATTTTATCCTTGGGCTTATCTTTCCAATGCATCACTCTCGTATATAAGTAATCCAATTACTTACAAAATTCATTCTCAATTAGTTTCTCGTCCCTTATCGTTGATTTGTGTGTGACTCTTTAGGTTTACCTTTTAGCTAGACTTGGGCTAGTTCGAATGCTATTATTAATTAAATCCAATTTATTTAATAATTCTTGATCAATCTTGGATCAAGAAAGCCCGTCACCTTGGGTGACCGTCTAGCAATGGACCATGGCATTAGAGACTAAGCGAAAGTCCATATGAACTTTTAGGCTCCCGAGTCCATACTAGTGCAGTCCTTCCATCTACCATCTCCTTGCCTTAGTCTAGGGCATGGAATTGAGCATTGGTTCCCATCTTGGACTAGGCATCTATGCTTAATACTTGAGATCGCATTACACCAAATTGCTCGATATAGGAACTTCCTCTTCCTATTCGAATAATGACTGGGCCACAGCTTTATAGAGCATAGACGTATCTCCAAGTGCATAGGAGATACATCTGTCATGTTTTGATAGGCGATGGATCCTCTTCTTGGAACTCATAGTCCTCACTACATACTTTGAATGTACTAGACAAGGCTTATGATGATCATGTTTGAGACACGATCACCTCTCGCACAAATCTAAGATACAGTCATCACATGCACGTGACTGCCGTGATTTCTCAAGTCTGAGAGCTACTCCCGTACTATCAGAGCAGGGGACTCGAGTCATACCGACTAAGCCTTCAAGGTTTCCATATGACGATCTACATGAGTCAGATCAGTCGATTTGACACCTAGTCAATCGACCCATTAAGATTGCATAGACGTCCCATGTCTGTCACCGATGGAACACGACACTCATCAAATGAATGCAACTCTTAATACAAGTTTCCAAAGGATACTTCGATGCCTATTCACGTGGTCCTTGACTTGGAGCATTTCAGACCTAACTCTAAACTGTTGGTTTCATGACTGCCATCCAATGCGCAGTCCAACTGTTGCACGGTTGTTCAAGGTGGTCTGTGGGCTTTGTTATGATGTTCGACAGAAACATTAAGATAAATGTAATGGGCACAACAAATGAAATGCCAATAGCGATTACTTATTTTATTCACTGAATAATACTACATAAAGTTGAGTTATTTTCAAAATAGTTTACCAGCATGCCAATCCAATTGGCTTTCTAGTCACCTATTCTAACAGTTCCATAGCAAGGTGGATGCTATTGAGGAACTTTTTATGGAAATCTGGACTATGTCTAGATCAACTCTTTGGATTTTTCCGGGAACTTAGGCATTTACCGCTTGCTGCTTGAACTTCTTGTCAAGCTCCTCGAGGTTTTTCCTGAGGTGCTTGAGTCTCAGCATGATGGAGTTTGCTTCAAATGCCTCCATCTCTCGACAAGAAATCTGGAAGAACATTTTCATGAGATTTATAACGACAATATTATAACAATAATATTGGCATTTAGCTTGCCATCTAATAATACAAGCTCTATGTTTGATTTCAATTTATTTTTAAGAAAGTCTTAACATTAGTATTATCAACCTTTAGAGTTAATTCTTTACCAAGTAAATATAAAAGCCATTTCTTAAAAGCCTTTCAAACTGCAAAGAACTCTTTTTCGTTAATGTGCCAAACTTTGGCTTGTTGTTTTGAGAACAACCCTCCTATATATTTATAAGATTCTTCCCCTGTAATTTTCTTTCTCATGAGCATTGCTGCCCATTTGTGTAGAATACCAATTCGTCCTCGTACTGTGGTATAGCAAGTTTTGGCAGGTCACTGCAAACCAATTTCAGCTCACGAACACTTTTTGTGTGCATTTCTTCCCATTTCTACTTTGAACTTTCCTTTTCCTTCAGAAATGGTTGGAAATCCTTCCTGTATCTTGCAAGATCTTTAACAAAAATGCCGATTAACAACTCACAAGCAGCTCTGCAAATACTTCTTGTCTTTAAGTACATCTTGAGAAATTGCGGATTTTCTCTACAATATGATCCTATAACTCAATTCCTGTTTCATCAATAAGAACTCCTAAAAATTCAATTTTCTTGACAACAATAGTAGCTTTCTTATCATAAAGTAATAAACCTTCTTTATGGCATGCATCAGAAAATATTTCAAGATGTTTAACATGATCTTTCATAGTTTTAGATGCATTCAAGTATCTCGCCAATGTAGACAAATATGAATTCAAAATAATCTTTAAAAAGATTATCCATTTTTCTTTTAGATATCTAGGGTGCATTAGTTAAACCCATTGGAAGCGTCACTGTCGATCTTAATCTGATAAAACTTAAATTTGCGATCGAATTTAGAAAACACTTTTGCTCCTTTAATGCAATCAATTAAGTGTTCTCTACTATGAATGTAACAACCATCAAACTTTAATATTTTATTAATACCTTGATAGTTAATTACCAACCTGGGTTTACCTCTCTTAATCTCACCATGATTTCTTACCAGAAATTCAGGGCTACTGTATGTAGAGATTCCAGGTTTAATGAGTTCAAGACTGATATGCTCTTCGATAATCATCTGCATATCCTTGTTATCCTCCATGTTCATCTGGATAGGTTTGTGTCAAACGTACTCGTACTTGCATTCTTTTTTTACTTTCAAAGTAGCCTCGATCTTGTTCTTATCCCACTAGGCTAGAGGGTTTTCACTAAAGTTCCTCTGGTTAAGTCACTTGATGTTTTCAAGAGAAAGCTTGCTTTCCTTGCTAATTTCTAGTGATTTCATTTCCTGCAGTGCTTCCTTAAAGTTCCTAATTTCTTCCTCGGATTCCTTGTAGAAGCTATCGCTATCGATAAGTCCCTGTTGCCTGAAAGACAAACGAAACTTTACCAGATTTTCTCTTATCCTGTATTTTTGGATGAGTTAATCTTACATCGAAATCACCACATTTCCTGCAAAAATCTATAGGCATTATCCTATTAAATGTCTTTTCTCTTTACAACACCTGTATCTCACTACCATAGTTAGTAGTAAAGATTAAAAGATTCGTTTGATTATCCTGCATATATCTTGCAAATATTTGAATGAAAATATTACCTAGTAAGATATCATAACCTGTATCATAAAAGTAAATAGGAGGTGTTTTTACCCTAAACCAAGGTGATCTAAATGCTCCTTCGATCATGATCTTGGCTTCCCGTATTCTGTTATTGAGTATTAGGATTTTTTGTGAAAAATCCCTTCTTGCGGTAACAGATAAGGTTTTCCTTGCTTCTTTAGGAAAAACTCCAAATTTTGTCACATAAATCCCTGATCTTGAATAAATATAAGCTGAAAAATACTCTGTCTTACATTGATCATATAACATACCAACAGATATGTATATAGAGAAAGGGCTCGTCATCCAATTATTACGGTAACACCAACAAGACTGAATTTCATTCCTACCGTTTCTTCCCCATAGTTTATGATATTCAAAAAAAATTTAACCCCAAAGTCATACTCACATTTTCTCATTTTGCAACACCTGCAACTAGGATTTCATGGCCTACTATTTCTAACATGCCTTTGTATATACCAGCAACAAGTTGCTACAAATGATATAAATCAACACAAGGAGAAAAAAGTTTTCTTTCTTAGTGATGTCAAATATAACTTGTATTTCTTTCATCCTTCAAGGTATCTAAGTTTTACGCTATCCACCCTAATCTCTTGAGAAGTTAGAGCTTTTAATAACTCTCTCTCCTTTTCTTTGTAGCCTATGATCGTATCTTCGAAAAAGGACATTCTACTACCAAACTCAATTCTGGAACTATGTGTTTGATCTAAAACTAAGTGATCTTCTATAAAAATATCGACACCACCTATTCCAGGTATCCTAATAGGATCTGGTGTCATAACCTTAGCAAATTCCTTGAAAATTCTAGAAATCTTAATGTATTCTTTCCTAAGAAACAAATCTGAATTATGTGTAATGGAAAGGGCATAAGCTATCCTATAAGTTATAGATTATGGTCTGTTACCTTCTTTCATTAGATATTTCCTTTTAAAATCTTGATGAATGGTTAAGATTCTACTGAAATCTTGGTCTTCTAGGTTGTATGCAATTCTACAATGAATGTGAAACACCAATTTTTCTGCATACAGATTACCTATCATTGTTCCAAGACAGCCATCTCTTTTCATAGACATCTCATATATGTCGCTGATGAAACACGGCACTCATCAATGAATGCAATACTTAGTGTAAATCTCTATAGGACTCTCGATGCGCAGTCTCGAGGTCCGTGACTTAGAATGTTTCAAATCAACCCTCAAAAGTTGGTTTCATAGCTGCCATCCAATGCGTAGCCCAACTACATGGGTTATTCAATTGGTCTGTTGGCATTTGTTGTGACGTTAAAATACCGTTCAATGTAAATAATAAGCACAACAAACACATGGTGCCACAGATGAAAGCTTATAGATTCATAAAAATTGTTAAATGGTTCCAAAACCGCTAATCCAATTGGCTTTCTGGTCACTATTTCTAATAGGTTTGGAGTATGCACCTAAGTAATTATGCGAAAAACCATTCCTAAATATGAGTTTTACTTAAGCCGGAATATGTTATAATAACCGTCCCAAAACTCGCTATAAGTTGGAACGATTTTGTTGTTTTATTAATATTGCATTACTAAGACCGTTCCAAATAAGGTACAACGGCTATACTTCGATGGATAAAAATCATTCCTAAGTTTGGTCCAATGACTGTTGCAAATTATAAAATAACGGCTACTTTTTAGCAACTAAATATATGTTCCAGTACCCATTCCAAAGCCCGTTCCAATTTTCTGTAATATGTTCCGCTCTTTCTATTTAATCTCACTATCTTCTTCTATTCTTCTTATTTTCTCTCTATTTCCTCAATCTCTCTCGAATGGTTTTTTATCTCTCACTATCTCACTAGTTTTTTTACTTTTGTTCGTCAATTTCTCTCAAACTTTTGTTCATATTTGAAATTATTTTGATCAGGTAACAATTTTAACCCTTTATTTGTCAATTAATTGTATTTGTTGAAATTTTGTCAATTAAATTTAATGTAATAATAATGTGTGTGTGTGTGTAGGACTCATCATGTTAAAACAGTTGAGAAGATGGATATATGAGAAGAACCTACGAAGTGGAGCGGGTCTTACTTTGGAGTCTGAGAATGGTGTTGCTACATGTATAGAATGGGTCAAGTCTAAAAATGAATATATGGATGGTGAGAAAATTAAGTGTCCTTGTCGTAAATGCAAAAATAAAGTTTTCAAAATCGCGGACAAGGTAAATTTTGACTTTTATATGAAAGATTTTATACCGGAACATTATAATTGGACTTCTCATGGCGAGGAGAGTGTTCAGGAGTATTTTGAGACCATAACCACGGTCTCTTTGCTGGAGGAGCAAACTCCTATTTCTCATGAGGAGGAAGGTACCGTTACGCACTGAGTGATGCGCCGCAGATGGATTGGGCGTAGAAGATGGGTTTTATTGCTGTTGGGTCGGCTTTCTGGTCTGCAAACTAAGATGGTGCGCCTGATGATGGTACGAGGTCATGTCCTACTAATGCCGGGCGTAGTTCATATTATGATAGGGCCCCCATGATTATGTATCTGGGTTGATAGATCGATTTTCAAGATGTAGTGCATGCTTTCGAGCAGCCATTGTGGAGCGGTTGCATCCAATCTTAATTGACATCTATTGTTGAGTTGGTGAATATCAAGATCGACGGCCATATTTCTCAGCAAATATATGATCGAATATCACAATGGGTTGATCCTATATTACCCTGCGACCAAATCCCACCCCCCCTCCCTATGTATTACTAAAGTTCGAAAAAGTTGAAGAGGCTTAGGTTTACCTGTTAAGAAGATTGATGCGTGTAAGAATGATTGCATGTTGTACTGAAGGACGACATTAATCTGGACTACTGCAAGTTTTGTGAAGAAGCTATGTACAAGCCGATTAGGGAGCAAAATTCTAACCGCAAGAAGACCCCTATGTCATTCTTAAGTACCTGCCGATTACACCTCACCTGCAGAGATTGTATGCTTCAAAAGCAACTACTGAGCAAATAACATGACATGCCAACCATCAGATGGAGAATGGATCCATATGCATCCGTCTGATGCAGAGGTATGGAGGCATTTTGATCGAACATATCCCGATTTTGCAGTAGAGCCTCGTAATGTTAGATCGAATTTGTGCACGGATGGGTTCGCACCGCACGGATAGTTTGGTCGTTTGTACTCATGTTGGCCCATTATACTTACATCGTACAATTTTTCCATCGAGAATGTACATGAGTTCTGAGCATATGTTCCTGAAAATATATTCAGATAAGGTTTCTGAAAATATTTTCATAAATATTTTCCCACCCATTTTTCTAAAAATCTTTTCCTCCATTTATAAAATTATTTTCAGTTAAAAATTTGTGAAAATTTTTCTGAAACTATTTTCAGAAATAGTTTCTAAAAAAATAGTTTAAGAAATTATTTTCTAAAATATTTTCATAAATAATATCTGAAGTATTTTCGAAAAGTGTTTGTGAGAATATTTTCAAAAATTATTTTTTGAAAATATTTTCAAAAATAATATCAGTTCTTTCTGTTATATATTTTGAACTTAAAATACATTTTCTAAAAAAGCTTCTGTAAATATAATATATTTTTCTAAAATTAAACTATGTTTTTTTGAAATTAAAATATATTTTTTGAAATTATAAAAGTTTCTGAAAATAAAATATATTTGTGTGAAAATAGAATATATTTTTCTAAAAATATAATATACTTTCTGAAATTAAAATTACAAAAATTTCTGAAAATACAATATTTTCTTCTAAAAATATAATATATGTTTTTGAAATTAAAAATATATTTTTCTAAAATTAATATATTAGGTTAATATTAAAATAATATTAGGCAATGTTTTCAATAATTATTATTGTTATTTACATAATAATGTCCACAATCACAAAATTCGGTAACAAATTTCAATAATAACATTATTTACGTATTAATGTCAACAATCATAAATATCGGCTAATCTTTTCAATAATAATATTATTTACATAATTATGCCAATAATCATAATATTATTTCCAAAAATATTATTATTAACATAATAATGTCAACATTCACAAAAGTCAATTACAATTTTCAATAATAACATTATTTACATAATAATGTCAACAATAACAAAATTCGGTTATTCTTTCCAATATTGACATTATTTTACATAATTATGTGAATAATCACAATATTAGGCTAATCTTTCAAATAATATTATTATTTATATAATAGTGCCAACAATCATAAAATTTGATTGCAATTGTCAACAATAACATTAGTTACATACTAATGTCAACAATCACAAAATTCGGCTAATCTTTCCAACAATAACATTATTTACATAATTATGTCAATAATCACAATATTTGGCTAATTTTTTTAATAATTTTATAATTTACATAATACTGTCAACAATCACAAAAGTCGGTTACAATTTCCAATAATAATATTATTTATATAATAATGTCAATAATCACAAAATTCAGCTAATCTTTGCAATATTAATATTATTTATTTAATTATATCAATAATCACAATATTAGGCTAATTTTTTTAATAATAATATTTTCAATAAGAGTGATTACAAAGGTATAGTTCCTTTCTGCCCATGTACAAATAGATCAAGCATTATTTTAAATTTTTTTTAGCCCATCAAGTGAATTTTTGCCAATAAAACTAGTTCGGAATCCATTTTTATGTGTTAAGAAAAGACAATGTTGATAGAAAAAAGTGGAAACTTGAGTGGTACTATAACAAAAAGTTCATGTGATATGCTAAAAAAAAGTAAAAAGAATGCTTGACCCATTTGTATATGTGCACAAAAGAACTATACATTTTTAAATAATTAATGGGTACAAGAATAAAAAATTCATGATAAAATTTTCAATGCTTAAAAATTAGTATATATATTTATTTTATAATTATGAAATTAAGCTAATTTTTTCCACAATTACAAAAACTAATACTTTAAAATTTTGTGTATAGATTATGTTTAGTGGTACGCCTCCTCTACCACATGGTCGTGGACGTTGCCGCGGTCTTGGCCCGCCAGTTCCACCAATGTCGTTTGATGCTTTCCATGTTGGGGAAGCCATCTTTCGACCACCGCCACAACCTGACACGGCCGTACCTTCAGCCACCGCGAATACTCCAAATGATGTTGGACCATCTGCTGTGGCACCCCTCTTTGAGGAGGCCGGACAGCCTTCTGCCATACCAGCGGCTGATCCTGCCCATCCGTGAGCTGCTCCACACCACCAGTAGTTCCTCCACCATCAGCGCACTAGTATATCAGCCTCAATGACGCGAGGTAATTTTGTTTAAGATTAATATTAGGAATTTATGATTAATATTTAGTATTGTTTTATCTTTAGAGAATTAGTAATTAAAATTTCCTTTCAGGTCTGATAAAAAATTTAACGAGCGCATCAATACGGTCGTGCGAGGATATTTTTCCCACCCTTGGGGATGTTCGACGCAGGTGGCGGAAGAGCACCAATAGTTTTGGTTCGAGAGCATGAAGATTTATTTAAATTAATTTATTATCTTATAAGCTAAATTGTTACATGAATTTTATTAATGCTTTTCTAATCTGATTTTGTAGATATGACCTACTGGTGGAATTGTGACGATTTCCTCCACTAGCGGCCCAACACAACCTCCGACAGACCCCGTGCCACCAAACGATGACAATATGAACGAGGCTGACGAGGAGGGTTTACATTAGGGTTTTTTTTTTTCAATTTTGCAATTGAATAATATTTTATATTATAATAATACTTTTCTTAATTATTCATGTTTCATAATTAATATTTAGGCAAAATATCACTTTTGGTCCCATTAGATAGGGTCATTCTCACTTTTGGTCCCACGCTTTACGTGTTCAACACTTGTAGTCCCAAAATCCTAATTTTTTAACACCTTTAGTCCCACTCCGTTAAAAACTGCTTGTCACATGCCGTTAGTCAGCTGGTATGGTCCATGTTGGTCAACAGCAAAATATCATTTTTGGTCCCACTAGATAGGGATCATTCTCACTTTTAGTCTCACGCTTTACGTGTTCAACACTTGTAGTCCCAAAATCCTAATTTTTTAACACCTTTAGTCCCACTCTGTTAAAAACTGACGGAATTGGCGCTGAAAACAGACTACAATGCTTGTGTACAGTGTTTGGAGGGAAATAATGGCACCAAAAACATATTTTTTTGCTATATCTAAACAACCCACAAACACCACACAACATTCTTATCGTTTTTTCATAGGCCAAAAAAACAAGAAATATACTCAAATGCACTGGTTTTGATCATTAATAAAATCTGCCAAATACTACCACAAACAAACCAAAATGTGACAAAAATCTTCTTACAATACCTAGCAATATTTTGTTCCTTGAAACTCCACAAATTTTCCTTGCCAATACAAGCAAAAAATCTGATGCTATACAAACCAAAAACGGCTGCCAACAAGTCATAAAGTCCTTCTAGTCTACGATCAAGCAACTTCTCAAAGTGGCTCACTAAGGCTTGCATATGGAATACATCGACCCCACCTTGTATCGTTTGTCCCGAGTTGTTGTCATCACTTGCTTGAACAACTCCTTTATCTCGATTTTCTGCCATTTAGTAAAATATATATAAATATTTTTATAGAAGCCTCACCAAATTCTTGCCACGCTCTTTTTTTCTCTCTTTATTTTTTCCCTCGTGTTTCACTCCTCACTTAATGGGCTCACACTTTTGGTCCTCATTGATTGTCTCACTTCACTCAACACTCTCTAATCTAAGCTCCTGTGAAACTCAATGCTTTATCTAGTGACTCAAAAACAAATATCAATTCTTTTCTCAACCAAGTATGTGTATGTGGACGCTTCACACTCACCCGTAGCTAGAGAATGGTCTAAAGAAGTTTGATACAACTAGGGAAATGAAGACCAATTGGCTTATAAAGATAAAAGCAAAGTAAAGTGATGAACGAATTTTTTTTTGTTTTTTTTGTTTTTGTCTTTTTAGGCTGCTCTCCTTTTTTTTTTTTTGAGCTTTTCTTTTCGATTTTTTTTATAACAATTGGAGGGGGGGAAGGTACGAAATATTGT
>NC_026153.1:10370146-10380079 GCF_000512975.1 Sesamum indicum
TCTCTTGTCATTGGTTCACTTCCAAATGTTAAATCTTGATCCATTGGATCTTGAATTTCTTTTGCTTGTTGGACGCCCTCAGTGTTCCTATCACTTCTCTCTCTCTCCATTTGCATTCTTCTCACTCTCACACACTCTGCTTCAGATGTTGAGTTGCTTTTGATGAAGATTAAGCCTTCACTGCAAGGAACCACTGAGAACTTGCCGTTGTTGTCCTGGAATGTCTTAGTCCCACTCTCCATTAGGGTTTTGGGACTATAAGTGTTGAACACGTAAAGCGTGGGACCAAAAGTGATATTTTGCCGTTGACCAACATGGACCATACCAGCTGACTAACGGCACGTGAGTTTCCATCAGTTTTTAACGTAGTGGGACTAAAGGTGTTAAAAAATTAGGATTTTGGGACTACAAATGTTGAACATGTAAAGCGTGGGACCAAAAGTCAGAATGACCCTATCTAGTGGGACCAAAAGTGATATTTTGCCTAATATTTATTACGTTCTATTATTTCTATTTATTCAATTAATTAAATTAATAATTAAATTAATAATATAATTAATTATAATTTTATTAACTAATTTAATTATTTATTGTAATTTTTTGAAAATATATAAATTAAACTATTTATTAAACTTTATTAAATATATAAATTGAATAATTTATAAAAAAAATTATTTTAAAGTAAAAATTAAGAACAGTTTTAGTAATTGTAAAGAAAATGTTACAAATCTAAACAAATGACAGTTCCTAATACCATTGATAAAACAGTTTTAAACATGTGTTCGTAAAAAAGATTGACCGTCCCTAGTACCACTGCTAAAACAGTTTTAGAAACGTGTTCCTAAATAAGTTGATCGTTCTTAATACCATTGCTCATACAATTTTAAACACGTATTTTTAAATAAGATTGTCGGTTCTTAATACCATTGCTAAAACAGTTTTAAATATGTATTTCTATATAAGTTTGACCGTTCTTAAAACAGTTACAGGAGACTGTTCCAAACAAAAATTTGACCGTGCTAATACTATTGTAAAGATTGACAAGCATGTAAAGATTGACAAGCAAACAATTCCAATGACCGTTGCTAAATATATCACCTATACAAATAAATACGGTTCTAAAATTCAGACATGAGTATTACAAAGACTGTTCCAAAGTAACCCCAAATAAATAATATAACCTCATCCAATCCATTCCAATTAAAAAAAAAAAAGAAATTCTTGTTATAGAAATTCAATATTAAGAACGGTCACCAACAATGTGTTACAGTGACTGTGTCAAATTCGAATGGTCCTTCATCAACCATTACTAAATATTTGTAAGAGGTCCTTTAACTTTTGCGTTCTCATTTTAGCCCCGTAAATTTTTAAAATCACTCAATTTGGTCCCCCGACAGAATCTAAAAAGAATATATGCGGAGCTGGGCTAAATTCTGGACCATTTTACCCCTGAACTACTTTCAAGCACGAATTTTAGTCCATTTTCATTATTCTTGCATTTTTATGCATTTTTCACCCATGCTTGCCTAAAATGGTATCAGAGCCTAGGTTTATTGAAGAAATATATTATTATATTATATTTTGATAATATTCATCCACTAATGAGGAGATTTTCCAAGAGAAAATAAAATCGAACGAAAGTTCGAGTTATTCTGAAAATATGGAATATTTTCAGATTCCGAAAATACAAAGAAGAGAATTTCTCATGAAAATTCTTGACAAATGTGACAACAGTCCCAAGAGGATTGATCCAAAACTTCTCACGCCAAAAGAATAACAAGAGTGGCTGAGAAATTTTGAAGTCCGACAAGTACTACCAGGAAACGCAGTGAGACACATACATTCCACTGAAGTCCATGATAGAATCCTAGCCAGGAGAAATGGAACCGGTAAATTCCTACATAATTTTAGTTCTAAAAATTATGACTGATTGGAAAGAACTCAAGCCGGATACATCAAAGATCTCCCAAGATCTGAGAGAGATACAAAAGACGGTTCAAGACTATGGACATAGGTTAATACATATACCTATGAAAATAGAATCCTTGAGCCAAAAGGTGGACGAGGTCCTTAAGCTCCTTCCCGATCTACACAAGGGTCTTACAGATCTGAAGGCAGAAATTACAGATCTTAAAAGAAATCAACGAGAGAGCCCTCAGACGTCTAGATCCAAACAGGAGCGAATCAGGGATGCCCTTGGAACGATACCTCTTCTACACCAGAAGGGGAAGGCCATGGTGATTCCAAAGCCGAAGTCCAAGAGAAGATCTGGTTATTGCTTCTATTAGATCTATAAAATAATGGAAGTAACAAGAGCAGATCTCTTAGATCTACAAGAATTGGCTTAATCCTTTTCCCAACTCGGGATCGTGGATTTAGTCAATATCCAAACGAATGAGATCACTCCAGCATTACCACTGCCGGAGGGAAGTACATGCTCTAATGATCCTCCATAGGATCAACCAATGAGAGAAAGTGCGGACTTCCACACTAATGCCACTCCAACGTTTGTGGGAACCAGGCTAAAAGAAAATTCAAGAAGAAATCCAAAAAGAGTATTGGAGAATACACCTTGGGCAAGGACCATGCTCCAGCCCTTACATCCATATGGCGCTATACTGAACCTGGATATTATCGATTTTCGAAATACCAAGAAATTGATAAACGAATGGGTTGCAGCAATCAAGATAGCAGCAACTACTCTAGAGCTCGACAAAGAAAACTTCATAAAGCTTGTGAAGTTGAGCTTAGAGGGATCGGTAAAGATTGGATGGGATAATAGCCCAGAAGATACCAAAGCTAGTATCCTTGTTGGAGATTCGAAAGGCGCGATAGAAGATCGGCTAGGAAGGCTTATCAAGATACACTTTATTGGAGATGGATACTTCGAAGGAAGTAGAGCAAAAAAGGCTAGAGAATATGCACAGGCTCTCTTCAGCCTTGAACTTAGGAGTATTTGCGCAGTAGATGAGTACATCTATTGGTTTCGTAAATATTTCTTCCAGAGTGGAGTAGCAACAGAAGGAGCAGCTCCAATGTTCTTCGCAAAGATATGCAGTCCATGGAGGGAAATATTGATCCAATCATACAAAGTACCTGAAGGACAGCTAGATTCAGTAGCGCGAAGAATGTCTTTCCTTAAAGACAAACTGAAGGATTGGTGTTATCAAGCATCCATCCAGAAGAATATGAAAACATTGAGAGGTAAAATCAAATGAACCCCTCTCTGCTGTGATAACAATGATTTTCCAACTATTATAGGAGAATCAAGTGAGGCAAGAAAAAGGAAGAAGCAGAATAGTGACTCCTACCCCAGGAGTTCCAGAAGAACCTTTTCCTGACAGAGATCATGGTGGTCCAAGTCCAAAGCCAGAGCATACAAATATGGACAGAGAACAGGACTAACAAGGGTTTCATCCCAAGGATCTAGACTAATAGATACAAGATCCACCGGAAGGACCCCCACAAAAAGAACTATCATACGAGCCCATACCCGAGCCAATGAAAGTTTCAAAAACTGCAATTGTTGGACCTGCGGAGCAAAAGGACATATATCCCCCGACTGCCCGCAGAAACGTGATGAATTATGAAAATTTGAAGCTACAGGTGACATCTTAGATGCAGTATACTATGGTGACTTGGTACCTATTTACCAATTTGAAGACCTTCCATCAGACGAAAGTATCTATGAGGAAGAAATAGAAACTGATTCGGATGGATCTTCAACCGAGTCAGAATAATTACAACGAGGGAGATAGGCTTCAAACAACCGAACGCCTATCAAGATTCTTTTCCAGAATGACGGTGTCAAACAAAATCATGGAAAGAATCATGCGACAAGATTCCAACCTCAGCCCATACGATGGATTTAGGATTGGAGGAATTGGGAAAGTCCTAAACCAGATAGGACTGAACCAAAGAAAGCATCACCATAATCTACAAAGTAAGTTCAGGTGAATTTGTTATACCAATGGAACTTACTAGTAATGTGATGAAGATGCAACTAGTTCCTAAAGAAGGAATTCTAGAAGAATTAAGTAAGTTTAGAGAAGAAGTAGTTATTACTATGAAATGGATCCACATAGGAACTATTGAAATAGTAATAAAAGCAACTTTTAAGGAAGGAATTGATTCAGAAATACATTTATCAATAATGGATAGAAGAATCAATAACTTAAGAGATGGTTGTCTTGGGACAATGATAGGAAATTTGTACGCAGGAAAACTGATGTTTGACATTCATCCTAGGATTGCATACAACCTAGCAGACCAAGATTTTAGTAAAGTCTTAACCCTTCATCAAGATTTTAAAAGAAAAGATCTAATGAAAGAAGGAAATAGATCGTATTGTATAACCTATAGAATTGCATATGCCCTTTCCAATACCCATCATTCAGATTTGTTTCTTAGGAAAGAATATATTGAGATTCCTAGAATTTTCAAGGAGTTTGCCAAGGTAATGACACCAGACCCTATTAAGATACCTAGAATAGGTGGTGTTGATATTATTATAAAAGACCACCCAGTCTTAGATCGGACACTTAGCTCTAGGACTGAGATTAGTAGTAGGATGTCCTTTTCAGAAGATTAGATTATAGGCTACAAAGGAAAGGAGAAAGAGTTATTAAAAGCTTTAACTCCTCAAGAGATTAGGGTAGACAACGTAAAACTTAGATGCCGTAAAGTATGGAAAGAAATACAAGTTATATTTTACATCACTAAGAAAGAGAATTATTTCCCTTGTGATGACTTATATCATTTGCAGCAACTTGTTGTTGGAAAATATGAGGGCATGCTAGAAATAGCAGGCCATGAAATTTTAGTTGCAGGTGTTGCAGGTCGAGAAAATGGAAGTATGACTTTGGAGATAAGTTTCCTCGAAGATCATAAACCATGGGGAAGAAAAGGTAACGGAAATTCAGTCTTGAGGGTGTTACCATAAGGATTGAATGACGAATCCCTTTTCTATATACATATCTGTTGGTATATTGTATGATCAATATAAGACAGAATATTTTGCAGCTTATCTTGATTCAGGATTAGGAATTTGCACGGCAAAGTCTGGATTTTTCCCTAAGGAAATAGGGGAGACCTTGCCCGTTATTGCAGGAAGGGATTTTTCACAAAAAATCCTGATACTCAATAAGGGAATACGAGAAGCCAAAATCATGATTGGAGGAGCATTTGGATCACCCTGGTTTAGGGTAAAAACACCTCCTATATACTTTCATGATACAGGTGCCGATATTTTGCTAGGTAACAATTTCATTCAAACATTTGCAAAATATATGCAAGATAATCAAAGGAATCTGTTAATCTTTACTACTAACTGTGGTAGTGAGATACAGGTGTTGTGAAGAGAAAAGGCATTTAATAGGATAATGTCAATATATTTTCGTAGCAAACGTGGTGATTTTGATGCCAAACTAACTCATCCAAAAATGCAGGATAAGAGAAAATTTGGTAAGGTTCTTTTGTCTTTCAGGCAACAAGGACTCATAGACAGTGATAGCTTCTATAAGGAATCCAAAAAGGAAATTCTGAACCTTAAAGAAGCACTACTGGAAATGAAATCGCTAGACATCAGCGAAGAGAGCAGGCTTTCTCTTGAGAATGTCAAGAGGCTTATCCAGAGGAACTTCAGTGAAAATCCTCTGGCTTGGTGGGATAGGAACAAGATCGAAAATACTCTGAAGGTCAAAGATGAATGCAAATACGAGTATGTTCGATACAAACCTATCCAGATGAACATGGAGGATAAGAAGGATATGCAGATGATAATCAAAGAACATATCAGTCTTGGACTCATTGAACCCGGAGTCTCTACCTACAGTAGCCCTGGATTTCTGGTAAGAAACCATGGTGAAATTAAGAGAGGTAAATCCAGGTTGGTTATTAACTATCAAGGTATTAATAAGATATTAGAATTTGATGGTTATTACATTTCTAGTAGAGAACACTTAATTGATTGCATTAAAGGAGCAAAAGTGTTTTCTAAATTCGATTACAAATCTGGTTTTTATCAAATTAAGATTGAGAATGAATCAAAAAAATTTACTGCATTCTCCACACCACAGGGACAGTATATCTGGAATGTGCTTCCAATGGGTTTAGCTAATGCACTCCAGATATTTCAAAGAAAAATGGATAATCTTTTCGAAGATTATTTTGAGTTCATGTTTGTCTATATTGACGACATACTAATTGCATCCAAAAATATGAAAGACATTAAACATCTTGAAATATTTTCCAAGACATGCTTTAGAGAAGGTTTAGTACTTTCTGAAAAGAAACCTACTATTGCAGTCAATAAGATTGAATTTTTAGGAATCCTTATTGACGAAACAGGAATTGAGTTGTGGGAACATATTGTGGAGAAAATGCGCAATTTTTCAGATACACTCAAAGACAAGAAGGAATTGCAAAGCTTCTTGGGAGTTGTTAATTTTGCAGGAATCTTCATTAAGGATCTTGCAAGATACAGAAAGGATTTTCGACCACTTCTGAAAGAAACAGAGAATTCAAAGTGGAAATGGGAAGAAATCCACACCAAAAGGGTTCATGAGCTAAAACAAGTTTGCAGTAACCTTCCAAAGCTTCCTGTACCACAAGACGGAGATGAATTGGTAGTCTATACAGACGCCAATGATTACAGATGGGCGGCAGTGCTCATGAAGAAGACAACTACAGGGGAAGAACCCTGTAGATATACCAGAGGGTTGTTCTCAGAACAACAAGCCAAAGTTTGGCACATAAACGAGAAAGAATTCTTTGCAGTTTGGAAGGCTTTCAAAAAATGGCCTTTATTTTTACTTACTAAAGAATTTACTTTAAAAGTTGATAATACTAATGTTAAGGCTTTCTTAAAGAATAAATTAGAATAAAAAATAGAGAAAGCTTGTATTATCAGATGGCAAGCAGAATGCCAAAAATATTATTGTTATAATATTATCGTTATAAAATCTCATGAGAATATTCTTGCAGATTTCTTGACGAGAGATGGAGGCATCTGAAGCAAACTCCATCATGTTGAGACTCAGGCACCTTAGGAAAAACCTCGAGGAGCTTGACAGAAAGTTTGGACAGCTAGCGGTTAACGCCCAAGTTGCCGGACAAATCCAAAGAGCTGATCTAGACACTGTCCAGGTCGCAATAAGGAGTTCCTTATTAGCATCCACCTCGCTATGGAATAACTTAAAAGAACCAATTCGGAAGGCGTCTCCTTCGGGACTGAGGGAGCATGACCCAAAATATGCCTTTAGAGTACAGGGCTCTAGACCTGTAGCGTCGGATTCAAATACCGATTGCACAAGGCCATCACCAGACTCTGGTGAAATGGCAACAATTAAGTCCCAGGAAGTGCAAACTCCTGTTGATTCAAGTCAACCCAGCACCTCCGGGGTTAAGGAGGGAGAGATTAGCCTTAGGCGAGTGACAGGCACCTCTAAGGTTAATACTAACGAGTTAATATCTTCTTCTACTTGGCAGGACTACCAGCGTATGTGGGAAAAATTAATTTCCCACAAAGGAGTAAACCCAGGCAAGACCATTATCGAAACATCCGAAAAATATAAAAGAGTCTGGATGTTAGAGGGGTCTAAACCAGAAGATGTCCGAGAATGGTATGATTTTGGAGCTCTTGCTTCAGTTCATACTATGTCACCAAGTTTTCCGAAAATCTCAAAACATCCGGAGTGGATTAGTGGGGCGGTCATTGATTCATGGCAAAACAACCCCCACTTGAAGAGAGACGATGTTCTGGAGATAAAATTTGTTTTAGTAGCTCTAGAAACTGCAGGAAAGGGGTCTCATCCAGCATTCTATTTCATGAAGCTGCAAAGGCCAGATATGGTAGCTTTCAACAAAATCAAAGCTGCCTCAGGAGAATCTCCCTTGGTATCAGCCATTAGTGAAGATAGTATCTCTACCAGGAGAGCTTGGGGACTATGGGTCTGTCTCACAGAGATGGACAAAGTCAAGTATCCATTCAAGATTTTCTCAAACAAAGTGAATGGATCACTCCTGTTAAATTCCATGACAGGAAAAAGCACAGAGTTTGCTGAAAGCTTATTCGAAAAAAAGAGGATGTTAATCTGGGAAAATAAGTTGCCGGCAACCGAAGCCACAAGGATGAAAACGTGCAACATGTTGCATGTTGGGCAATGACATAACCATTTGTGCCCTTGCTGCACCGAAAGAAGTAAAACTTAAACGATGTAAAAAATCGAGAGGATAAGACTGTCGGCAGAAAACAACATAAGCCAACAGTCAGCAAAGCAACCAGTTGGAAATCATATGACCGACAAACCATTATGACAGACAGCTAGAAATCACAAGGCATGACGAACGCAATGACGTCATCACAAAATAAGTTTGGAGTCCGAATTACAAGTCCGCGGACGCCTATAAATAAAGATGCAAGAAAGCAGAAGGGGATGATCAGAAAAAACTTCTCCTACTCTTCAAAGCATTATTCTGAGTGTTTTCAATCTTTCTAGTATTTTAATCTTTCAGTTTATGGGGGTTTCCCCAACGAGTCTAGTCCTCTATCCTATGAGAGGCTTAATAGTTGTCTCCTCCAACGGAAGAATAGTATCTATGTAATATTTCTGATATTTTTTCAAATAAAGAAAGGCTTCTGTTCCACTTGTTTATCGAAAAAATTAATAAGTCTCTATTTTGAAACGCCTTTTACGCCTTAAGGTAGGAAACGAAATAGGGCTGTGTTATTTTGTTACTGAAGGAGCCAAGTTTCTGCGAACCATCTGCTGCGGTAGTGTGGTTGGAAGAAGTCCGTAAAATCGAGGACTTGGAATACCCAGAAGCAAGGCGGTCAAACCAAGTTATGAATTTTTAGAGGTTTAGTTATATTTCGGAAGCATGATGGGCCAAACTAGGGCATGTGTATGGACTATATTCATTTTTCCTAAGAAGGGCAAAATGGTCACTAATTTGGCTGGAGGACGAAAATGAGAAAATTTAAAAAGATACGGGACTAAAATGAGAATCTGAAAATTAGGGGACAAAAATGAGAAATCGCAAAAGTTACGGGACTGAAATTGTTTTAAGCCCTATTTGTAATGCCATCTATAAGGATGGAAGAACCGTTCCAAAATCTTTTCAAATTAATTATATCAATTCCAAATTGTTCGAAAGAAAAAAAAAAAGAAAAAAGAAAAATCATTTCTAAATCCGTCCCAAAATTTATTTTTTCTTTTTAATGACCGTACAGGCGGTAAACCGTGCATGGACATATATTTTAGCATCCTCCAACAATCCAAAGAAGATGAAAAAGTGGTTTGGATTGAGAATTCCAATGTTGTAAGTAGATTTGAACAATCCATCCGTGGAAAAACTATATTTTAGATCTTATAGTTATTGGTATAACACTTTTAATCGTAAAACTTATTATATTTTATTTTTTCATTGATGAATTTAATTTTGAATATTTTTTTTTTATAAATTTAGTTCTGTGTTAATAATTTTTAACCCCTTCATATTGCAAAAATCTCATTTTTCTTGTCCTATAATTTTAAATAATTAACACAAATATTGTCAATACAAAACTAAATTTATTAAAAAAAAAAAGAACTAAATGGGAGATGTACAGAACTAAATTATTAAAAAAAAATTAAAATACAAATAAGGTAAGTTATAGAACTAAAAGGACTAACAATTCATAATTACATGATCAAAATTACAATTTTGCCAAAAAAAAAATATACTGGTTATACAATGTGGAGAAGTAGGGTGCATGGGATCCATGCCTGTTTGTTCTGCGCCATACCAACGCAACCTTAATTCATTGTCGGGGAATACCAAATCCCCAACCATATTTGAGTTCCATATAAATTTCACAATACTGTCAGGCCCCATCATGTCTTTTATATATATATATATATATATATATGCTGAAAATATGCAATAAAATAA
>NC_026153.1:10380121-10416837 GCF_000512975.1 Sesamum indicum
CCCCCTCCCCCGCCCCCCCCCCCCCCCCCCCCCTCCCCTAATTCTGAGCATATTTTTATTACAAAATACATACGAAAACACACACACACACAGTTGTCTGCGTGTCCATGTATATATATGTATATAACATAAACATGCAGATATAGAGAGTGACCAATTGGGACCTTTTATGTTATTTATTTTTTCTTTAATTTTTTTTTCTTTGAGGAAATTAAAGGTTAGATCGAGCAATTAAATTTGTTGCGACCGTTTCAACTAAGAGAATCTAATTATCATAGTTCTTTTTTTTATCTAAATTTGATGGACATTACCGACCTAATCACCACAGTCTCATTGTAAATTTTAATTTTTTATCATCTATTATAAGAAAAGACATTAGCTTATAATACGTTGGCATAACAATTAAAATATTTAACTATTTAATTAATAAAATTGGTTACTAAATTATAAATAAAAATTCATAAATTATCACACTTGGATAAATTTAAATTAATTATTAAACAGTGTAATTTTTATAAAATTAAAATTAGTTAATAAAATATATAGTTAAACTTGAATTTGAAATTTGTATAAATAATTAAAAAAACATATATGAATTATATTACTCATCCCTATTAAAAGTTACTTTCAAACCCATCTACTTTTTGATAATTATAAAAACATCCCTTGAGGGTATTTTTATCCTTAAAATTTATATTAAAGGTTGATTGAGTCAATAGGATATTTTTTAATTTTTATTAAGTTTTTTGACAGAAAAAAGATTTTCATGGATAGTTTCTGTAATTTTTTAAAAGATAGGAGTGGTGATTTGTGTTAAAAGAAAATAGATTAAAGGGTATAATATATAGGGAAAACTATTATTTTAGTTCGGTAAGTATGCCTAATTTTAATTTTAGTCCGATAACTATGTCCATATTTGTTTAGGTCCAATAACTTATGAAATTGCTTACTTTTAGTCCTTTGACAGATTTTTGGATAATTTTATCCCTATACAACATTTGAAAGGCAATTTTAGTCCACATGCACTCAGAGGGGTAAAATTGTCCGAAAATATGCCAGGGGACTAAAAGTAAGCAATTTCGTAAGTTACTGGACCTAAATAAAAATGGACATAGTTATTGGACTAAAATTAAAATTAGGCATACTTAGCGGACTAAAATAATACTTTTCCCTAATATATATTTATCCCTTTAAATTACACACGTTCATCAAGTTTGTTTCGACAATCATTTGCTATAAATTTTAGGATCGAATACAACATATATTTATCACTGGAAGAAATATGGCTTTTCATTATGATCAATTATTATGTTTAATGTCAAAAATTGTGGTGGATATTAACCACGATTGTGCAACAAGTACTTCTGCAAGTGCGATGCCAAAATATTTACTACAATCAAACACTGTAACAAATACTTTGTATAGATAAAATCAGGAAAAAGTATTATTTTAGTCCCTAAGTATGCCTAATTTTACTTTTAGTCCGATAACTATGTTCATTTTTATTTAGGTCCACTAACTTACGAAATTGATTACTTTTAGTCCTCTGGCAGATTTTCGCACAATTTTACCCCTATGCAACTTTTGAAAGGCAGTTTTAGTCCATATGCACTCATAGAGTTAAAATTGTCCGAAAATCTGCCAGAGGACTAAAAGTAAGCAATTTCGTAAGTTACTAGATCTAAACAAAAATAGACATAATTATCGGACTAAAATTAAAATTAGGCATACTTAGCGGACTAAAATAATACTTTTCCCATAAAATCATAACTACAGTAAAAAAAATCGAAGTTTTTGTGTCGATTTTTCCAACTGCAATAGATATTATATAAGATTTACTATAGTTTTTAAAGTGTAGTAATTAATAGCATACAGAATAATCATTTCTTTTGCAGTGTATTTGTCTTCTTAACTTTTATGTTCTGATATCAAATTGTTGTTATAATTAGCCAATTCTTGAAAATAATCAAAATTCATATAGACCAAGAAATACATAAAATAAAATAAAAAAAAATTACTGACATTGGTAATATATAATGATGTAATTAAGGTGGATGAATACTAAACTAATCCAAACACATTTATATAAATATAGGTTAATTAAGGTGGTAGGTATAGTAATAGTAGAAACTAAAATAGTAACCTATACTATGGGTACCCCTAAGCCCCCACTAAGTTAGTTAAGCTGTATTTGTCCAAACCCTATGTCTATATATATATACAGTTCCCAGCTACCTACATTCATGAACCCCATTAGTTTACCCAACCCCCTCTATACCTCCTTTAATGTGGGACAACATTAATTATTTATGTATATTTAGAAAAATAATTAATTAAAATAATATATCCAAAGAAGGATTACCCTCTTTTTATAATTGAAGCAATAATCAGGGAAAGTCATATTTTTAGTCCCACAAATTAAATTTATTATCAATTTTAATTCGTTCAATATTGCATTTCATAAGTTAGAATTTTTTTTTTCATTTTTAGTCCTCACGTAAATTTTTCATCCAATAATTAATAGAGAAGTCACATAATTGTTAGTCCAGCACGTGTTTAACCAAAGGTTCCGTGAATTTTTCGTTAATTACGAAGACTAAAAATGAGAAAATTTCTAGCTTTATGAAATTAAAATTACAGTTTTTCTCAATAGTTTGTAAATTAGAAAAGTACTTTTACCTATACTTGATTTGACTAAACATAATCCATTGTAATGTTATGCTTGAATTGGATTGACAGACGAAGACGTAAAAGTTTACTGATTTAATCTATTTTAGTGATCATAGGGTTATAAGTGTAATTTCTTAAGCTACTATATTCATTTTTATTTCTTGTACCATTTTTGTTCTTATGATTATATTACAAGAAAATGGACTCAATAGCGATAAAAAAAAATTATTATCAAGCTAATTAATTGGTTAGTAAATAAAATTTTTATTGTAAATTTACATTATTTAATACAAGAAAATTTATTTTGTGATGAATTTAGCAACGAGAATTTTACTTGTTAACGAATGTAACAACAAATTACTTAGAATATATATTAAATAATGTAGATTAGCTATGAAAGTTTTACTTACTAATTAATTGGAAAAAGTATTATATTAGTCCACTAAGTATGCCTAATTTTAATTTTAGTCCGATAACTATGTTCATTTTTGTTTAGATCCAATAACTTACGAAATTGCTTACTTTTAGTTCTCTGGTAGATTTTCGGACAATTTTACCCCTATGAGTGCATATGGACTAAAACTGCCTTTCAAAAGTTGCATAGAGGTCCCTATGAGTGCATATGGACTAAAACTGCCTTTCAAAAGTTGCATAGAGGTAAAATTGTCCGAAAATCTGCCAGAGGACTAAAAGTAAGCAATTCCGTAAGTTACTGGATTTAAACAAAAATGGACATAGTTATCGGATTAAAATAAAAATTAAGCATACTTAATGAATTAAAATAATACTTTTTTTTAATTAATTTAATACTGATTTTAACATCAAATTCTTTATGTAAGAATTAAGCTATTTTTTTACAGTGTTGGTAGGATTAGGGACTAGGGGAAATTACATAATTTGGTCGGCTAAATATATTTTCAGTCACATTACTTATATATTTTTAAAAATAGTTTAATAACTTGCAAAAATTTAATTTTCAACCCATCTTCCAACTGCCCTTAGCAAATTACGATGATCGAATTGGATAGTATCACTCTCAAAAAAAAAAAAAAAAAGAAAGAAAGAAAATTGGATAGTATGACGACTTTACCCTTATTAACTTCGAATTTCTAGCAACATCAATTACTATAGTTGTGGGAAGTGCTGCAAGAAAAGGGACCAATGAAGTTGATAAATTGCAATGCAAGAAAGCAGTCTGCAAAAAGTGATGAAATGTGTGGAAAACATTTATTGTGTTTTGAAGAAATAGCAAGGAACGAGGTTTGTTTTGTTTCTACTCAATCAAGTAACAAGATTCTTGCCTAGGAACATCATCGATACGTTGCCTCCTACATATATATATATATATATATATATATATAATTTTATCTGAAATCGAGTTTTATCAAATTTAAATTAATTATATTATAAGTATATTATATTTATTGCAGATTGGAATATAATTTAAAAAAATAATTAATTTTATTGTAAATGTAACCCTGCAATGTAATTAGCTTAGTTCGATCAAATTTAATTTAATTAAAAATTTTCATATATATATATATATATATATATCATCCATGAATATGTTTGAAATTCAAAGAAAAATTACATATGTTTGTTCTGTAATTATGTTAAATTAGGATTAATTAAAGAATTATAGATGTTTGTTTTTTTAATTATATATAATTATGAATATATATATACTACATATTAATGAAAATCTTTCCTTTTTCCAATTGGCAGTGGTGAAATATTATTTATTTTTTGTAACTGGGGGATTAATGACTTTAATTTATATACATATACTCTTTGTCCGTAAAGGATGTTAAGATTAATTCTTTTTATGACATAAACATAAAAACTTATTTCTTCCCGTTAATTATATCTTTATATGCTGTAAAATATATATATATATATAAAAAAAAGGAGTAAAATAGTTTTGGAATAGCCATCATTAATTAAATCCTCAAATAGTATCATATTTATCTGAAATTAAAATACAAGGCTCAAGGAAAATTAAAGTTCAAACCAAGCATCAAATCTACGTACAAATTTATTTATTTATTTACTAATTATACATACTTTTCATTTTAATTATTAAATTTAATTATTTCTTTGATAGAAAGAACGAAGTAATAGTTAAACATAAATTATTAAATGTATTTAATGACGTATCGCGAATATATAATTCATATTTAAATTACATAATTGCATATATAGTATAGCTGCATTTTTACATATTTTTAGACATAAAATAACTTTTTTTCCGTCCCATATATATATATACTATATAGCTACGACATATGTAAGCTCAACATAAAATCACCATCTCTAATTAAAATCTCACCAAAGTTGACTTTGATATTTCATATTTTCTTAGGCCAATATGGTGATAATTGATCTTCGTAATAAATTGATTATTTCATACACGTTTTTAGTATTTATATATAGCACTCGTACTAGTTAAGAAAATAAATAATATATAGTAATAAAAGTACAAAACAAAATCAAGAAACCGAAAATTCTTGTAGGAAAAAAATTAAATTTAAATAAAAAAATCATAAACAATTATATATCACATAATAAATATTATCAAACACACATTTGTTATCTTTTATGAATATATTTTTTATTAATTATATATGATTAAATTTCAATTCAACCAAAACGATATCATTTTCCACAACGGAACATGTTAGTTTCTTGCACAAGGGTTGCGGCGGCGCTCAACCACTCCCCAGATCCCGCCACCGATTGCTGCGACGCAGCGCTTACAGATTATTAATCAAAAACGACTGAAAACATGAATAACAAACTAAGGAAGACTCAAGAATTCAAGAAAACCAGAACAAAGCTCCGGCGGCGGCAAAACCCCGCCGTTCTTGCTACCCACAAAAGATTCTTCGTATATATCGTTATTGTCTGAAAGAACGCATCATGTTTTGTTAGAATGAAATGAACGGACATGAACACAAGTCATAGAATAGAATGTACGAGGAAAAGCAGAAAAGTGTCACAAGTTTCGATGATGTTTTACAGATTCTTTTTCTTCCAGTTTATTCACAAGGTCATGCACAGAATCAGACCCCTAATGGAAATGAAACGTATTTTCCTATATTTATGAGACAAGAAACAAGATAATCAGTTTTTCTGTATGAACATATATGATCAGTGATATATATATATATAGATGTGTGTGTGTGTGTATGGGAAAAGGATCCAAAAAGAAGACTATTATTTACACATAATTTAAGCACAAGTACAGTGTAATTCGATCTTTTTTAACTTTCTGAAAGTTAAGATGATAATCAAGATCACACTAATTTACCCTCTCTCTGATCTTTTCAATGTTTTAATCATAGCTCTCATCATTACCCCAGCATACTTTCTACACTACAATCATTCCTACTCTGATGAAGAACAAATCCATGATTCCACCATACCTTCTCCCCTAGCAGCGGCGACGTTTTCCGGTGGCCCCTTCTCTCCGTTAAAGCTCGACATAGAAGAAGCCGAGTAGTTCATCTTGCCGTTTATCGTGTTCCGGGGGAAGCTGAAGCCGCCGATGACAGGCCTCAAACTGTCTTTATCTCCTTCTGGGCTCGCCGGATTATTGTCCCACCTTGCGGCATTGCTGCTGTCGGTGTTGTCGTTTCGGTCCCGGGCGTTCTGCGGTGGTATTTGGTCGGAAGTAATCAGGTTTTGGAGGCTGTTAAGGGTTATCGGAAGACGACTCTCGCGACCCAGATTGCCAAATTGATCGCTTGATGGGATTTCGAATGAGTTGTGAGGTTTTGAGCCGATTGCGGGAGGATTCGAGAATGGAAATTTGGGGTTGGTTTGGAGAGAAGTGAGGAGTGGGTTTGGAAGGTTGAAAAGATTTGAACTGTGTGTGAGCGGCAGTTGGTAGTTAATCTGTGGAGTTGAACTAGAAGCTGCAGTTGTAGTTGAAGAAACAGATGAAGTAGTACTAATGATATTGTTGTTAGTAGTAGTTGAAGCAGCTACCATGGCGTCGGCGGCGGCGGAGCTCAGCAGAGAATTACAAGAGGAAGCAAGAAAAGGTAGCGGGGGTTGAGCTTTCTGGGCGAAGGGACGGCGGAGGTACGGCGGCGGGTGAGCGGCGTCCAAGGAGATGGATCTTGTGCCGAAAAGATCGAGCCTGCTTCTCTGGAAAGGAGAATTGTTGAAGGGTGGGGCAGGGATTCCAGTGAATTCTTGAACCATGGCTCTAAAATTGGTGGTATCCGTGGTTAACACGGTGGTCGGCGCTCGTCTAGAGGCTCTCGACCTTTTCTTCGGGTTACGCGCCGCCGTCTGATTCTGATTCTGCGGCGGTGGCGGCGCCCCGAGGGTGGGGCTGCTACTGTCTACTCCGACCGCCTCCGGCTGTTGGAAAGCTGGCAGAAAAGGGGAAGAGCTGGAAAGCATGGGGTTGATGATGATATCATGGGTAATTGGATTCGGGTCGGATCTTGGAGCCGGAGCAGAAGCCCTGGGCCACGCCATGCTTGGATTGAGGAGAGACGAGTAGTTGGAAAGCGGGTCAAAGAACGCCGGCGCAGGGTTGGAAATTGGTCCACCTCCCATGAAAGCCGAAACAGAGTCGGCGGCGGCGCGTGAATCGTACTCGTCATCGCCACCACTCGACGACTGCAGGCTGCCACTGTTGCCAGAATCCATCATTTCCTCCTCTCTCTCTCCCTCTATCTCTCTCACTCTCTCTCTCCTCTTCTAGTGCGAGAAAGTAACTTCTGGAAAATCAGACAAAAGAGCACCAATCAATAAAAGAACAAAGGAATAACGTAAGAAATCGAGCCAGAGATATGGACAGAGATTTTTCCATTTCTGCAACTGAGATCTTTCTCTTCCTTCTCACTCCAAACACACACACACAAAAACAAACACATAACAAAACAACAGTAGCAGCTGCCACTAAAAGACATGAACATCAAAGTACCCATATCGATGATCAGTACTTCAAGAAAACCTCTGATCTACTCTTCTCCTCGTCCTTTACGAAAAAGGGTTCTTGCCTGAAAAACTGATCTCACTTTTCTCTTCGTAATTCCGTCTGTGAATTAGGGTTTCCCCCAAGAGAGTGCAAGAAAAAGGGATTCTGTTTACAGCTCTAAAAGAAGGAGAGGATCAACAGCTTCACCTCTGCTCTTTTTGCACTAGAAAAAGAGAAGAGTGGGGTCGCCATGAAAGAGGGAACTCTCACTGTGTGTTCTTGAGAGAGAAATTGCAATTTTATTAATTTATTTCTGAGTGTGTGTATGTGTGTGTGTGTGGTTTATAAGATTTACAGGGTTGAAAAAGATGATCTTGAGAAAGTTTTACTTTTCTTTTTCTTTTTCTTTTTTTGAGGGGTGTTGGGGATAAAGAGGTGAGAGTACAAACAGCCAAATTAGAGAGGATGGTTGTTGTTGAAAGGTATGAAAGAAACAGAGATCTAACATCATCCATCTCTTCTCACCATATAAATGTATGTATATACATACAATCTTTGAATTCCTTATTATTAATTAAAATAAATAATCCAAAATATAAAAATGTCTTATTCATAAGTCAAATAATCCATTTATTTCATTTTTATGCCCTATATAATTTGGGCTTAATTGCATTTTTAGTAATATACATTAGATGAAAAATTTATTATTGGCTATTAACTAAATCATGGTAATTAATTATTTTTAATCATAATTATATAAAAATCAATGTAAAAACTAATATTAACCACCATAGCAAGTATTTTTTATCATGGCTATAAGTCATAACAAATATTTTTGTTATGATTTTTAGTCATGATAAATATTTTAGCTATACTCACAAACACTATGTCGAACAATCATTGTGTGGTTATGATTAATAACTACTTACTACTAGTATTTATTTTGAACTATATATGACTAATAAAGGTCAAATTTCTTCTAGTGGTAGCTATAGTGATTTGGCACTTTAGATCCGTAACTAGTAAGGTCCTTTACCTTTTAAATTTTACAATCTCAAAATAAATTTGATCAAAAAGTGGCATGTCGCAGTTAAAATCACAAAAAATACATCTTATTGACTGAATTATAACGATCTGCAAAGTGGTTGATGTGAAAATACGAAAACAAAAAAGAAGAGAGGGTGGCATGGCATAAGTTATGTCAGCAAAAATCAGTCAATAAAGCCACTATTATTATGAAAGATATTAGACAGAGGATTATCAGTGTTAATTTATCTCGTTCTATTAGTTCATGTGCGTTATATAGATTATGACGTATTTCTTGACCTGTCGAGCGAGAAACCACCAGTTGAGCACTGTTGTACTGTACGATCTTGTTTTATTAATGAAACTTATATTTATCAAAAACAAAAAAGAAATCAGTCAATAAGATGTGTGTATGTGTGTTTTTAATCGGCACATGACTGACACATGTCACTTTGCAGCCAACTTTGGAATTTTGCCGATTTTATCTTGAAATCGAGAAATAAAAGAAAAAATGAAGGACCATTTTACGACTCTAACAAATTATAGGACTAAAGTGTCAAATAATTATAATTGTAGGACTAAAAATACAATTAAGCCTAAAATTTGTACATGACACCCTTTTTTTTGGGTTTTATAAATATAAGTAGTTAAATCTATATGTGTTTTCAGGTACAATTTTAATTGTGTCTATTCAATGTGAAACCTAAAAGAGTAGCGTACTTTGAATAGTGTGGTATTTCCATATTTAATTCTTGTAAAAGATTTCTATTTTGTGTGCGGCATTTGCCAACAATATATGGGATTATTAATTTGCCAATTAGAAGAAATTAGAGGATATTAATAATTACAAATAAATTGTTACAAATTATTTGCATTAATTGATTAAACATTTTATTTTACATAAATAATAATTTTTATAAACTTATAATAATAACAAAAATCACGTAGAAGATGCCACTATATACAATATTTGGAAAATAAATTGTACACAAAATCATTAATTGTAAATAATCACTATAAGAAAATATGGTATTAGTGACAAACTATTAAGCGATAATTTTTAAGTTATTATATTAATAATATTTATTAAGTGACAAAAAATTTTATCTTGTCGCTATATAATTATTAGCGACAAAAAATGTGTATAAAGTTGTCAGTAAATATAATTAGTGACTCATCTATAGTGACACATAAAATAGTGACAACTATTATTTGTTATCACCAGATCGTCATTATACATGAATCACTAATTGTATGTAGCTACAATTTTATACATATTTTTTTATCACTAATTCATGTTGATAACAATTTTAACAAAATAATAGTAACTATTAAAATCATGAAATTTATTATTATGAGAAAATAAACTGTCTTGTCACTAAATATATATAACTAGTGACAATATTAAAATTATCACTTGATTTTTTCTTTTGTTTAATCTTCTGTTTTCTTGTAGTGAATTTGGGATGATGAAAAAGTTTGTGATCCTGGATATATATATATATATATATATATATATATATGTGTGTGTGTCTGTGTGTGTATTGCCACTGAATTGACTTATGAAGTATTTTGTGTACGTCAAATAAGATTAAAGGTCTTGATTTCAGAAGGTGGAATGTCTAATATTTTTTATGATGAATTAATGATTCAGATAATGTATGGATACTGCAAATTATACTCAAGATTGAAAACTTTCACAGATCAGATAAGCAAAGATGGAAGGATTTGAAAAGATCGTAAGGACGAAAACATGTCAACAGATAGTTTGAAGTACGAAGCTTAATGATGTCTTTGTCTGATAATTGACTGAGATACTATAAACTAGTTCGAGGTCATGAGTTCAAGTGTCACAAGATGTCTGTGTATTTGTATGGTCTTATGTGAGGTTGTTGCAATTTATTTCATAATTTTTTTTATATTAATGTATTGATCGAATTGATACATTATATAATTGTTCAATTAATATTAAAACATTAATATAATCATGTAATTTCCATTTATATAAAAAAGGAAGTACAATGAAATGCCACACAGAAGTCCAAGGTCGACAAATTCAAGATTATCCCATCAATCGATACATGAGATATGTTCCAGTTGATCATATTGTAGAGTGAAAACAAATCTATGAATAGATAAGAAAATCAAAATTTGAGTTATATCGAGAGTTTTGATCAACAAGATTGATCATGATCTACAAAATCTAGGGAAAAAAGTATTATTTTAGTTCGACAACAAGTTCGCTAAATATGTTTAATTTTAATTTTAGTTCGATAACTATGTCTATTTTTTGTTTAGGTCCAATAACTTACGAAATTGCTCACTTTTAGTCCTTTGCCAGATTTTCGGACATTTTACTCCTATGAGTGCATATGGACTAAAACTGCCTTTCAAAAGTTGTATAGGGGTAAAATTGTCCGAAAATCTGCCATAGGACTAAAAGTAAGCAATTTCGTAAGTTATTGGATCTAAACAAAAATGGACATAGTTATCAGACTAAAATTTAAATTAGACATATTTAGCGGACTAAAATAATACTTTTCTCAAATCTAGAACTTACGTATCAAATTTTGACTTCTAGTAATACGAAAATTATCATTATCTTTATAATTATTAGATCAAAATTGTAACTGTTCCCAGAATCTGTTGTGTCCTTGCTCCAACCGATTTAATTTGTAGGGTTAAAAATCATTACATTATATATATAAAATAAATTTTTAATAATTTTTTTGAATTAAATGTAATTTTTATCTCATTATTTGGCGTTTTCGTTCTTTAACTTTCTAAAATAACATTTTGGTTCTACTCCCACGGACGAGAATGTTTGAACCCCGACAAAAAAAAGGATTAAAATAGCAAAAATTTAAAAAATACAGGATGAAAATGCTTCTCTGGAAAGCTAAAAGACAAAAATATTGCCAAAATGATCCAATAATACAGGATGCACGTGCATTTTTTCAAAAAGAACGATCAACTTCGACAAAAAAGAAGGATTGAAATTGCAAAAATTAAAGAGAAATATAATTGAAAATACTACCCCAAAAAATTACAAAATAAAAACATCAAATAATTTAAATTACGAAAAGTAAAAATATATTTAAGTCGAATTTTCCTACTTTTAATGTGGTATGGGTTATAGTTTGACACATGTTGGGTGTTTTGAATGAAAGAAAAGGATAGTTGATGAATGGGATGTTTATTCTTACAAGCTTTTTGGACATGGGTGGACGATGATCTGTTCAACCATCATAACTAATAAACCTCATTACTGTTTCATAAGTATTTTGCTGTCTCATTCCTTACATTTTTTCTAAAATTCTCCTTATGTATTTATAGCTTCCAAGTTACACGTTTATACGTGTAGCTACCTCAGTAGTTAACACGAGTTTCTCCATGGATTTCAAGTATCCTTGGTGGGAACTCTTAGCTCAGAAAGTTATATTAATGATATTATATATTAGGGTAGATTATATTAGGTCCATCTTATATTTGTCATGATTATATATAAATACTTTTTTATTGGACGAAATTATATTTTTAATCCCAGATGATGGAGGTTTAATATTTTTAATTTTTTATTTTATGAGATTTTTAAAATGGTATCATAATAGGAAAAATTCGACACAATTAGTCTATTCTTTGCGGAATTTTTAAAATAGTCCCAAAATTTGGGAGATTAATGTTGACATTAATCTCTTAAATCCTGCAGAAGCAAAGGATTAAATGAGTTGAACCTTAAAACGGAGGACTAAAAGTGTTAAACTCCCTATCCTACGAGACTAAAAAAATATAATTTTTCCTTTCTTGTTTGAAAAAATTATAGATATCCTCTAAAATTAACGATCGTCTAATAAATACCTCCTTATAATAGGTTGTCACGAGGGGGTATTTGTTAGACGTTCATTATTCAGAGGAATATTTGTTAGACTATGGGACTAAAAGTGCAATTTTGCTGAATAAAAAAGTATTGTAATTATAAAAAATCTTAAAAAAAAATCTATTGTAATTTTCCCTAAATATTATATAGCTCTTTTTACCAGCTTAAATTTTTTAAATAAAACGGTCGTTCTTTACGAACTAGATAATAATACGAATAGATCCAACAAATAAATAAAATGTCAGTTCTTTTCCCCTAAAGCTTTTTCCGTTTAATAAATAGATCCATCTGTTAGTCACTATAAAAACAATTGAATGAAAATTTACATTCACCACGATTCACTTAATACTGATGTAATGCAAATCAAAATAAATCTTTTCAAATCAAATTACCTTATACATCTTCATACCCTAATATATATGAGGTACATGTTCACCTTTATAAGGGTAGTTTGGTCACAAATGATTTGTTTGGCCTACAATAAATTTGTAAGTGAACCGACTTAAATGCTTATTTTTGTTTAATTTTTTTCTGATGTCAGTAAATTCTATGAATTTATTAATGCATGGATCAATTTGTTGAATGAAAACAAACGTCAAAGGTTGCTAAGTGTAATTTCTCAAATCACAAATAATTTATGCGTAATTATACTAAATCTCCAAAAAAAAAAAAATGGTATACAATTATCCCGCAATAGTATGTACTAATGATCGGGCATGATATGGGTATATCATTCCCATTTGAAAAAAGACATAAATAACCCTCCAACAACAATAATATACCACTGGAGCCCCGAGATCGGTGTCTTTCTATCCGGGTCGAGTCGCGTCTTTCCATCTCGGATCGGTTGCTCGATCCGACCCACTCTAATGACCCGAGATCTAGACCATAGATCATCTGACAACTTATGATTTGAGATGATGCCACGCGGACTAGAAAGTGGGCACATTTAACTCTATAATACCCTCATTTGATTGTATTTATGGAAAGATATTTTTATTACTCGCTACCTCATTTACTACTTGAGGTCGCCATTTATCATCTCAAACTTGAACTGGTTTAAGCATCGTACGGTCTTCGCTACAGACCATCCCAGCTAGCCTAACGTGTTTTTCTCTTCTCAGTGACCACTGAAACATCTGGGATAATCATATTGGATCGTGGATCACCTCCTCCCGGGAGATCGCATCATACTGGATCGCGGATCACCACCCCTTAGGAGATTGCAGTTTTGACAAGGATAAGTTGGTGCCGTATGTGGAATATCTGAGAAGAGCACCCACGTTCTGAGATGGAAGGAACATCTAAGAGAGCTGATTTCAAATACATCTAAGAGAGCTCATTCATTTGGAAGTGGTGAGGAGGTCCCTCAAAGGCGAGGTGACCAGATAGTTGAATTATCGAGAGATGAGCTACAACGATTGATCGAATAGACAGCAGAAATGCACTAGTGACTTCAAAGGAGAACAACTATCCCAATAATAAGAGATTCTAAGAGGCGACAACTATTCAAAGGAAAAGAGGTCAAAAGGAACCCAAAATGTGTGATAAGCAAGGAAGTGCCTGAAAAAAGGCCAAGGATTTAGAGATCAAGATCTCAAAGAGGGACATAGAAAGTTGAGATCTAAAATTTGGTAGAAGTACATGACCTTTAGATCAACATAATGAGTTGTATACACAAGGAGGAGGTGAATGTGATGAAAGATGCTAAGTGGGCGACACCTAAAAATGGCTAAGTATTTAGAGATCGAGATCGCAAAGAGAGGCATAGAATATTGAGGAAAGACGATGGACACTCCGGCCATAGAAAAATCAGGTTAGTACTGTCATTTTCTTCAAGATAGTATTGTTATTTTCATAAACATAGAGGACATACAAGATTTTTGGTGCTTACAAGATGGGAGCGAAAATGTTAATTAGACAAGGCTATCTAAAAAATAGTGGTAAGAAAAATTGAGGCGAGAAGAAAGAAGAACAATTAATAAGATCGAATAGTAGATCCGACAGTATAAAGAGATTTACAAAGAGCAGATCTCAATAAAGTACTTGGGAAAAGGGTCATAAGAATAATAGCATGAGAACTCGTTGTAGGTGACTCTTGTAGAGTAGTAAATTTCGCTACAAATATTTAGCAAGATAAGGAGATTAGCTTTAAAAATGAAGCTTTGGACACTTGAAGAGTCGGGAGTCCCATGATAATTAGAATAGAAGAAGTTCGGTTTTGTGTAGAACCCCCCCCCCCCTTCCCCCAAAAAAAAAAAGAAAGGGTTCCGTGATACATAGAACAGAGAAATTATGATCGCACCAAGAGGTTCAAAAATTGATGAAAATTAAAGCGTCCCACGAGGTCACACTTTTATCTGAAAAAGATTCTCTTCACGGAGGTCGCGCTAGCATTTGAAAAAGATTATCTTCATAGAGATCGCACACCGAGGGTGAGATCGCATTATTATCTGAAAAAGACTAGTTGAGCAATCTAAAAAAGATTTATCTTCATGGAGGGTACTGACCGAGGTCAAGGTCACGCCAGCATCTGAAAAAGATTATTTTTGTAGAGGTCGCACACCAAGGTCGAGATCAATATTGTTGTATAAAAAAGACTAGTTGAAAAATCTGAAAAATATTATCTTCATGGAGGTCGCGCTAGTATCTGAAAAGATTATCTTCATGAAGATTACGCGCCAAGTCGAGATTGTATTATTGTCCTAAATAGTTTTAAGTACAATGTCTTTCTTGCTATAATATCCACTTATAAATTTATATGCAAATATTTAAAAAGAAATTACAAAATTCGATGCTGGTAATCACTATCTTTTAAATGAAATTACTATAGACTTGAGGAATATGTTTGAACATTTACATAATACATATCAAGATAGTTTTTCTAAATTCCTCCCATTTAACTATCAATAAAAGTATATTTATATATAATAATAATAATAAAGGAAAGACTTGTTACATGCATGTACTTGGTCAACAAATACAGACAGGCAAAGGATAAAAATTAATTTAAGTGCAAGTCTCCAGAAAAGCCTTGTAGTAGGCTAGGGGGTCCTGGCTGCTAATTGCTTGCTTCTACCAAGTCTACACGTAATGCTTTCAAAGCAGGTGGCAAGTGGCTCATCTCTCTAGTACAATTTGATGTTAACATGACATACACCCCACAGAATATGTATACACATTTATATGGACAAATTAAAACGTACTTCCTTAAATTTTACTATAATTATAAAAAAAATTATTATTTAAAAAATTATAAATACTCCTATAGACAAATAAAACTTTATGTTCAATTTAACGAATGACAAGTGCAAAATAATATATTAATTATCAATTATAAATTATATTCCATTTTTTATATAATTTAGAATTTATTAAATTAATCTCATGAGTAAATAGTTAATTTAATTGATTTTTTTAAATATAAATAACATATCAATGGCCGACAAGTGTCAAAATTAAAGTGTTTCTTTCAATCAAATCATGATTTGCAGTCAAAGATTCGAGCTGAGTAAATAGCGTCATCTGCAACAACTACATTTACGTTCTAATCAAATTAAGATAAATAATCCGATATTTATCTCTTAAAAAAAATACAAATACTAAAAAGATAATATCAAATTGACCATCATGCCATGCCAAATATTTGATATATTTATCATTTTATATTAAATTATAAAGAGATAATACAAAAAGATATTCAAATACATCATGACTTTAACTATTTGACACTTATATAAGGGGTTCTTAGAACTCATTATGTTGGAAAATTTTGATGGCCCATGATCAAAAATAGGTAGGCCCAATGCACCCACTTGGAAGGCTCATGGTTTTATGGCCTAAGCCCACAGCTCAAAACCTGACCCGCCTGACCCGGTTTAACTCTCTACTTAAATGTGATTTACCCTACCATTTCTACCTAATTTCTTCTCCCCCATTTTACAGCGTCGTCTTCTCTTCTCGCTCTTTTCTTCATTTCTTGTGGTTTTTCTATGGTTGTTGGGACTTCAACCACCGCCATTTTATCTTGGCACCTACAACCAAAGCCACCTTAAATATGTGGTTGGTTCGTAGTTTGGGTAACTTAGTGTGTGCAAGAACTAAGTGTGAGGAAAAGGGGCATTTTACGGCCAAAGGGCTTTGTGCCAAACTTGAGCAATCGTGGGTGTATTTTAGGCTGCCTATCTCTGTAATCGTGAGTAAAGCCAAAATACGGATCCGGCTCTCTGAGTCTTTTGTGTGTTCGATTTTTACTGCTTTGATACTTAGTGTATTTTGATCTGTTTGTAATCCGCTTTGCATTTTAAGGGTTTGAAACCCATTGACTTGTAATCGTGATTAGGGCCTACACCTAACACATTCAAAACACACAAATAGATTGAAGAGATCTAGAGAAGAAAGGGCAAGTTAATTCTCTCTACGAAGTTTCTCGAGTTAAAAAATATTCAAAGTGCTCAAATCGGAGATTGAGTCATTTGTCAAAGGCGTAACAAATTATAACGTTTGATTCATGATTACAAGTGGAAGCCCTCGAATCAATGTTATAGATATCCAATTAAATTTTCAATAAGATCCAAATAACAAATTCATTTTGAAATTCTCAAACTCAAAGCCAAGACTACAACGTTTAATTTATGATTACAGGCCTGAACCCTCTAATTAACATTATAGAAATTCATATTCAAGTCCTAAGTAGATCCCATGAGAAGATTTTACCTTTGAATTTGTTGGGTCTATAGAATATTACTTTGAAAAGAAGAATCTAAGAATAATATAGAAATTGTCCTTACTTTTACCTGTCAAATGTATGCTTTTATTTGTGATAATTTTCTTATCTTTTGATTTTCAGACATGATAAAATTGTGTTTATAAATTTTGCCATCCTCAGTCCTCTTACCTCTTCTCATCACAAATCAACTTGAAAGAACAATGAAAATAAAGAATAATCTTTCCAAGTCTTCAAATTTCAAATACCATACGTCGAGCTTGAAAGCTTCACTTCAACAAAATGATCATGTGGGGGCAAGTAAAGATCGCGTTATGTGTTACCTCTCAAGTTTCTACTTAAGTTGGGCCAAGTAAGAATCTAGAGAGAAAGATTTGCTTGATAATAATAAGATTCAGCGATCGTCAACAAGCCCAAATGTTGAGATTGCATTAGCTACGATGCTCCAACTCACTCAGTAGAGGAACAAGTTGCACTATTGACTTTTGTGTTGGAAATTTATTAATATGTTCAAGTACATGGTGATTAATTTAAAAACTTCATGACAAGTTTCAAAGTATCCCAATGTAAAATGAATTTGAAGAGAAAGGTTTTTCAATTCCATGCAATACAAGCAAAGGTATTTCATATTTCTACCGATGGATTTATTTCTATTGAGCACGTAAAGAATACTGTCAATGAAGCACTAATAAAAACATATGAACTTCGATCTCAGAAGTTCAAATCTTACTTGAAGTTTTAAACAAAAAGAATTGAGCTGCTGAGAATGCCAGAAACTACCAGCCTCTAAAGGTTCAACAATTGACTTACCATAGGACCCTAGGCAATATATTGCTCATTTTGTTGAAACTTGCAACAATATTGGAACTGATGGAGATCTTTTAGTCAAGCAATTTATTTTATCCTTGAAAAAACTCTGCTTTTGATATGTACATTGATCTTGAAGCAAACTCCATTGATAGTTGGAATGATTTACCAAAACAAAATTTTCAAACGCTTCTATAGTACTCGACATACTGTTAGCATGATTAAACTTATTAATTAACATTAGAAAAAGATGAACCCGTGCTTGAATACATCAATAATTGGAGAAATCTATCGTTAAAATACAAAAATACTTTGTATAAAAATCTTTATAGTCGAGTTATGTTTTCAAGACATGTAGTGGGAACTTCGCTACAGTCTTCAAGCAATAAAGCCAAGAACATTTGGAAAGCCAGTGACTCGTGCACATGATATTGAAATGAGCTTAAATTGCAAGAAAGAGGAACGCTCAGTTGATGCCAATGATGATCGTGATGCAACATCATGAAATTTTTTTTAATTTTTCAGTGCTCCTGAATATAAACATAAATTATCCAAATGTCTTAAAAAAATTATTTTCAATGCTCCTGAATATGAGCATAAACTATCTAATGTCACCAAAAAATAATTTAAAAAACTCCTTGATATGAATGTAAACTATTTAAGTTAAAGGAATCTAAAAAAAATACCTCCACTCCATTTCTAAAAAATTAAAAATCACAACTAAAAAATAATATAAAAAATTTAGCAATAAAAACAATGAAAAAATGTACTTATCTTCCAATTTACACAACTTGCAAATTTCCTTGTGCGAATACTTTGGGTCCAAAATGTTCGAATTGCTGCAGCTTTTTGACATTCACACCCCACAGCATAAAATCACTCAAATAATATTGTGACCTATAACATTCAAATCACTCAAAGATATTGCAATTTTTGCAAAAACTAAAAAAATAAAAAAAATTATTTCAGAATATTTCTAATTTTTTCTGACTTTTTTGGGATAATTGTTGTAAACAACCAGCAAATTGGTGCAAGAAAAAAAATGCTTCACTTTCAGCCATCTTTATACTTCTGAATTGAGGGCATTTTGGTCCTAAAAATGAAATGGTCAGTCCCATGTCAACTTTTCTAAATGGTTAGATTAAAAGTTAGAAATGACATAATTTTTTTTTGGTAAGTTTTATACTTTAAAGGCATCTTACGATTTTGGTGATAGTTTAGGAATGATGAATGCATTTTATCCTAAAATAAATAAATAATTCTCGATGTTTGTAAGTAATTATAGTTTAAAAATAATATTTAAATGAAAAACTATAAATGACAATCACATAAATTGATGAGAAACTTAAGTTTTCACTAAAATTAAATAATATTTGTTAAGATTTTAGCTATAATCAAAGTATTTGTCGTAATTTTTAGTTATGATTAATAGTCTGGTCTCACTTATTAAAACAACAATATTTGTTGTACAGGTATAATTCAATTATAATTCTCAATAATTTTTAATTTAATAACTATGATAATCAATCGTGATACGATATTTGTATTTCCTTTTGTTCATCTACATTTATATATATACACACATTAGATACATACATATATATGTATAATATATGTGTTGAAGTGGCATTTTCATCGTACTTGCAGACAAAAATATGCTCCCAACAATTAATTATGTTACCAAGTAAGGCAAAATCCGCGTTTTGTACGCAAATAATGCCACGTGACACTCTTAACTTACACACACATATATATATTTTTGCTAAAATCTTTTATAATTTATTTGAATTCTACTGCTAATCGAATAATCTTCTAAGCATTTTAACTTTTTTCAAGATTATTTTTTAACTAAAAATAATTAACTTGACTTGCGATTTGATTGGTGCATATTGTCTAATTTCATATGAGCCTAACGGTTTTATATTATTAAAATGCCTAAATATGACAAAATTGTGCAGCTTTCCTTATTGGACCGAAGGCAATACTGACAATACCACACTATGTGACACGTTGGGTTAAAACCCGTTTCCTTAAGATGCAATTTAATAAAGCAAAATCGTACGGCTCCTTCCTACAGGAGCCGAAGCGGACAATATTGCTATGGGTTGACTGTGTTAAGTCCTCCTATCTTATAAAATATATTTTAAAAATAAAATTATAAAATTCATACAAAATGAAAAAAATATTATCGGAGCACTAAACGAATCACAGATCATGTTGATTGCAACGGTACATTACTTGCTCTGGATCATAACCATAAGAAAATAATATTACAAACATTACAAAATTCCCATGTGAATGAGAGACAGGTGGCGTTGAATCCCCAATAGAAACAAAAAATAGATTACCTAAACAATTTTAGTTTAGCCAATAGGTAAACACGATTTAACATGTGTTATGTTGCTTGCACCTGTGAAAGAACAGCGTAAGGTGTAACTGTATGTGGGCACTACATGGGCACCGCAGGGGAGAGAGAGAGAGATAGCAACGTGGATTGATTGGACTTGGCATCATCATGATCCGGGCCGTTGGATTTGATGATGAGATTCTCTTTCTGATGGGATTTGCGGGTCATAATTCCAGCTCATATATGTATAATTATGCTTCTCTTCAAAAGTAGGGGTTGCTGTGAAAAAGAAAAGGACCAATTTCCAAGTACAAAAATTCAGACTACGTTAAAATATTAATCAAAATTAAAAATTTAGGCGAATGCTTTGACCATAATGAAAAGGCTAAACTCTGTTTTATCTCTTGTGTTTTTATGAGATAACCAAATATTTTTTTGTATTTTTTAAAAAGACCAAAAAACCCTCTCTGTTTTAATATATTCAGCACAAAATCTTCATTCCGTTAGTAACTAATGGAAAATGAGGTGCACTCACCTGAAGTGTATTTGAGCTTGATTTTTGTGTATTTATTTACTAAAATGCACTTTATTATATTTAAAATTACTATGGAAATTAATTATCTTTGAATTTTTTATTTGTATTTTTCTCTCTCCTAAAAATATATTTTTTTATTCTTAAATATATCTTTATATTAAATATTAAAATTTCAAAATATAAAAAATTTATATTACAAAGATTAATATACAAAATGTATTTTTTGAATCTAGATATATACATAAATATAAATACTAAGCAATTTTATTTATTATAAGTTCTAAATTAATTTATATATAATAGTTATTATAACTATAAAATTTTAATCACCTAAAATGTACCTTTAAATTAATTTAAATATTATAATTATTATAATTATCTAAAATTATTTTAAATGAACTAAAATATACATTTAATTAATATAATTACATTAATTCAAAAGAACATCGACCCGCATAGAAGGGCGACGGTAACGTTATCGCCCTTTTCTTTTATTTGGGCGACGTAGCCAAATTTGGGGGCGACGGTCATCTATGGGTTGCCCCTATTTGCATGGGAGGCGTCATCATTCCTCCATTTATATAATAATATTTTTTTATATTAATTATATTATTTATATATAACATAAATTAAATAATTTGTTGGATTCAGGCATTTTATCTTTTTTAAAATATAATGGTTGAAATTAATTGATTAGATCTGACAATAATTATTTAATCAAAGAAGATCCAACAATTATTAAAATAAAAAATAATATATAATAAAAACGGCATAATGGTCATATTAAAAAAAGTTGATGCTGTTGAGTCAATTTAACGAAGGGGCAAGTAAGTTATGTTTTAATAAAATAGAGGGGGGAGGTTTTCACTTATTTTAAAATATAGGGGGATTTTTATCCAAATTTTTAAAATACGTAGGGGTTTTATGTTATTTAGCCATAACTAAAATGGTAATTTACAAAGGATTTTTCTTGTAATTTATCATAATTATAAAAATACTCCTTTATTATTGAAAAATTACAAAGACCTCTTAAAATTAACAGTCATGTAACAAATACCTCCTAAAAATGGACTATTACGACGGAGTATTTGTTAGACGCCCATTAATTGTAGGGGGTATTTGTGATTTTTCAAACAATAACGCGAGGTTTGTAATTTTAACAAACTATTTGTTGTAATTTATTTTAACTAAAATTATAGTAAATATTAATTAACTGTGACTGATATTTAAATTTTGCTTCATTTTGTTTTATTGTGGTAAATTATATTAATTTATTATGATTTTTAAATACTAAAAGAATAATTCATTTTCTTGCAGTGAGTGTATGTAAATTAATATTTTTAGTTGAGAGAAATTATGAAAAAAAAATATATGGGTACGAATATGAAAATAATGGGAATGATAAGAATGATAAGTGACAATAATTTTAATCGCATATTTATAATGATAAGAATTACATATAAATTTGTCATTATAATCAATTATTAACATATTTTAGGTGAAATGTAAATTGCATTAAAGTAAACTATAAAGATACAACATCAAGATGACTATCCTGGACCCTGGCTTCGCGACAAACTGACTACTCCCTATTCTGTTTGGAGATACTAAACCCAAGCAATATGCCAGATTTTGTAAACGAAATAGTTTACAGGTTAGGAGTCAGATTTTCACTGAGAATTCTAATTCTAACTTGGTTCTCCACAATTGCAACAGTTATTATGGCGAAGTGGTAACACCGGTTAAACGACTATAGTTTCATTCTCTCCAAATATGATAAATAAAAGAAGCTAGAGCAGCCTGCATTAATCAGATGCCTGTTGATCCAGGTAGCTTATACAGGTCGGATCGTGACCCACTAATAGTTGTAGGTTGGGTCGCGGGCAATTCAAAGCTCCCCGTAATGTAGATCCTGATAATAAAGAAGTGCGTTAGGCTTGTTAGGAAGCCCCCAACTAAAGCCTCTGATATTTAAGTTAGAATAATTGGGGTCGAAAATGATTTGAAAGCCTTTAATATAGTCGAAAGAGTAGTAAACGCAGCATACCATAAATGCTCATAATTAGCAGTATTTATAGGTTTCCATACCCATATTGGGTAACTCCACGTGGCAACATCTAGAAGAATGCCTGCCAAAAGATTCATCGATTGATAATTTGGGACGGTATCTCAACCCGCCCGCTATAAAGTGCGCGGATCTTTGTGCCATTTTTGTTATTTGTCTGCATTTTACGGGTTTTTTCATCATTCTGCTCAAAAGGGGGGCTATTACCTTTATTATAACTCCCCTACCTCTCCTAGTGCCATTAATTACACTAGGAGAAGTTGATCAGTTCCTTGTCAGATCGCCGCCTCTTAGCCGTAGATGATTGCTAATGTGTCAGCATCTAATTGCTCTTGAAAAGGCGCGCTTTTTCCTATTTCTCCCTATATATAGGCTCTCATTTGACTCTCTTGACCGTCCTTTCTAGAATAGCTTTTGAGCTGCATCTGGAGATCATCTTCCTTCTCAACTTTCTTCCTTTCTCACTGGTACTTACTCTTCCCTACTCTTAATATCTTCCTCTAGTTCGAGTTTGTCCTCGAGGTTGTTGGCGACCTCCCCTAGGGAGTTAGTAGGTACTTCGCATGGTCCTAGTTCCCCTATAAATGTCTTGCAATCTCCTTCCCCTCGTCGTAGGGTTTCGACCATTGATCTGTCGGTGGAGTTAGTTAATTCTGACGAGGTCCCCCTTCAAATAAAGTACCAACACATGATGGCTAAGGATCCCTGGGCTGGGATCATTAATACTGTTAAGACCCCTATTCACCAACTGAAAGAAAAATATTTCATTCCTCATGATTATGAGGTCTTGATTCCTCATTCTTTTGATAGGATGCATCCCCACCGAGGGGTTATGTTCTATCTCGATTTTACATTTAGAAGCTGGTTTTCATTTTTCTTTGCTTCGCACTGTAGACAACATTCTTAGTAGGTTAGATCTCTATCTCATGCAACTATCATCCAACTCCATAAGCCATATCTTACTTTTCATCATAGTTATGCGACGTCTAGGTCTGCCCCCTTCCTTTGAAAATTTCTGGTCGCTTTATTCCTTCATGACCTCAAAGAGATTGGGTGAGAGGAGTTGGTTTTACCTTTCAACCTTCAAGGAATAATGCTATTTAGATGATCTCAAGTCTAACGTACTTCCCTGGCGTGACAGATTTATTTTTATTCGAACCCCACCTGGTCAAAATTGGTCTTTCCAGTGTGATTGGTGTATCTCAAAGCGCAAACCTGAAACATTTAACTACATCAAGGAATACTGGTACCTTCCTAAGTGTCTTCTTGTAGAAAAGGTTTTCAAGCTTGTGGACCTCTCCCCAGTATCACTCCATTTAGGGGTTCTTTAGGTGACTTTAATTCCCTTAGGTTTTTTCTGCATTCAATCTCATTCTATTACTTACACAACCTTTACTTGCAGAATCTATCATCATGCATGCTCGGATTGCCAACAAAGTAAGGACGAAGAAGGGGACCCTTCCCCCAGTATTTTTCAGGAATTGGCCCAAGCCCGACCTCCTACTCCAGGAAGGACGCCCTCTTGTGGCCCCTCCGATTTTGCCACCGCACATGTCGAGACTAAGGTTGCAAGCGGGAGCACCTAGAACGCCCAAATTGCCCCTCTCTTGTCGAGGTCCTTTCCGCACAATCCCCTAAAACTTAGGTTGAAATCGTGGCTGCCCCAGCTAGTCCAAGCAACAACAAGAAGAGGAAGAGGAATAAGGGGAAGAGCAAGAGTGGGAGCAAAAGTAAGAGCCAGAGTAAGAGCTCCCAATCGACCAAATCGAGCAGATAGAAATGTCAAGAAGCTCGGGAGGCAGCTGATCGTGCTAATGAAGTCCAAAATCAGGATAAGCTGCGAGTGCGATAAGAGGTGTGGAAATAAGCTAGAGAAACTTTGTGATCTCCCAACAGTAGGGTCGCCGAAATGTTGGGAGATAAATTGACTCCAACTGAGCCATCTCTAGCTCCAGTAGTGTCCTAAGGACGATGGTGGGGCAGGATTCTTGGGAGCTGTACAGAGCTTCTTGCTTGGAGCGTGATCAAGTGGTCTTGGCCCAGACCTCCCACACCTTTGTGGAAGAACATTTTGCTCAAAACATGGAGCATATAACTTTCCATCTCCCTTGCTTGGTTAATTAAAGTTTACTCTCCTCATACTTAATTATTTTGTAGGCGATTTCTTTTGGCCATAACCTCTCCCTGCAATGCTCGATGTTGCGCCATGAAAAAGTGTTGGGTGATACAAAGATTGTTGAGCTCGAGTAGCAATTTAATCAAGCTTAGAGACAAAATAACGAGCAGGCTTCCCGGCAAGCTCAGTTGGAAGCAAAGGTCGAAAAGTTTGCCCAGCAAATAGACGACCTCATCCAACAACTTCAAGAATCTATGTCTGCTGTTGAAAGAGATCACCGAGTGGCATTAGATACGAGGAAAAGGGAGGGTTTCACGGCTGGTCATGAAGCCGAAATGGCTGAAGGTCAACTATTCTACTTGTAGTCAGACGAGCACAAGGATTCCATCACTCAAGCTCATCTGCAGGGAGCTCCTGACTTCATGAAGGCTCCTGTTTTTTTAAGGATGCAGTGGAGACTTAAGGCTGCTGACTTTCTAATTGAGGAATTCAAGAAGTGTTAGTCGCAACTTCAAAAGCTTAATGGGTTTGTTGAAGGCTTCGATCAAACCAAGCTCGACCCTAATTTAGATGGCAACCTAGAGCCTTACCCAAATGAACCAGAGGCCCCTATAATTGAAGACAAGTTCGCCTACTTGCTTGAATAAATGGATCAGGATTAGACTTTGTTGAAATAGATGCACTTATGTTCTTAGATCGATAGACACTTATGTTCTTAGATCGATAGACATCTTCTTTGTAATCTTTTACTTAAGTAGATGTGTACGCGATCTGATTTTTGTGAATGGATTGACAAACTCATGATCAATAGGCCACTTACATGCATTGACAATGTCATGAATGATAAGAATATTATTTTGCTAAAATATTCTTCTCTTTATAACAAGTTGTCTTCGCTTATAAGAAATCCTTTAAATCTATCAATGATCGTAGACCGAAATGATCTTTTTCAGATTGCTATGATGCCCTACTAATGATGATTGTTCACCTAACCTTTAAGATAGATCTTTCTCAGATTGCAATATTTGTTTGATGTAAATGATCTTTCTCAGATTGTAATATTTGTTTGACGTAAATGATATTTCTTGGATCGTAATATTTGTTCGACGTAAATGATCTTTCTCAGATCGCACTAGTACCTTGATTCACGGGAACAATCTTTTTCAGATTGTAATAATATCATAAACCATATAAGTAATCGGCAAATAAGAACAATCTTTTCCAAATCGTGAGATTTATTAAACAAAAATAACCTTTCTCAGGTTCATTTATAAAAGGTACTTTTGGGATTAGGGGCCTTTCTCAGACCTTTTACAAAAGAGATCCTTTTCCAGGCTCGTTCAACTTCAACCAAATTTACGTGACCTTTCTCAGGTTGCAACAATTGATATGAAAAATCCTGACATGAAATCCTGACCTTTTTTAGGTCCTCTACAATTCATAAGTCTTTTTGTCTATCTTGACAAACTCAATATCTCGCCCTGGTCGTAAGAATTTGCAAACAAAACTGACCTTTCTTAGGTCGCTAGGCTCCATACTTTTCTTTTTCAAACTTCACCTAACTTGCTTATGCGTAAAACCTTTTCAGGTTGTGAATGTTCAATGTTCTTGGTAAGTCTGTTCCTTCCATATCTTGAAGGACGTAGGTTCTCTTCTTTTTTACTTCCACCACTTTGTAAGGACCTTCCCAAACCGAGTTGAACTTACCCACATGCCTCGATACCTATACCTTTTTTAGGACGAGGTCGCCCACTTGAAAACTCCTAGGCTTTACCCTTCGGTCGTAACCCTTCGTCATCAAATTCTTGTATCTCAATATTTTTGCATATGCCGTGATCCCTGTTTTCATTGAGGTCGAAAGAACTTTCTTGTGTATCGTCTTTCAGATCATATTGGCTCACTCTCGCAATTTCTTTCCCGATGTCCGCAGGTATGATCACTTTCATTCCGTATACTAAACAAACTGGAGTTTCTCCAGTTGATGTCCTTGGAGTGGTTCTATAAGCCCATAGCAACCCCGGCAATTCCGAAGATCCTTTTGGCTCTTCCAATCCCGCCTTTAAGTATTGTAGCAGGATCCTATTTGTGACCTTGACCTGACCGTTTGCTTTAGAGTTCCCGACAACCATGAAATTTTGTTGAATTTTAAGTTCCTTGCACCAGGCACAATCCTATTTCCTTGAAATTGGGCTTTGTTGTCTGAGATCAACACTCTGATGTATGCCACCTGCAAAAAATGTATTTCCAAGTCAAAATTTATTACCTCTTTCTCAGAGATCCTTGCTAGTGCCTCTGTCTACACCCATTTTGAAAAGTATTCGACGGTTATGATCAAAAGCTTCTTTTGTGCCACTGCTTGTGGGAATGGTTCCACTATATCGATCCCCCATTGATTGAAGGGGCGTGGGATCTTGACATCTTCAAGCAGGGTCACTGGTGCATGTGTGACTGCAAACTTTTGACAACTTTCACATTTCTTATTGAATTTCTTCGATTCTTCGACCATGGTGGGCCAAAAGTACCCCTGTCTTAGAATTTTTTAAGCTAGAGATCGCCCTCCTGAATGGTTTCCGCAGCTTCATTCATGTATCTCCTTCATTACATTCTTGGCCTTTTCTTCATTCAAGCACTTGAACAGTATATCTTCAGCTGTCCTTTTATATAGTTCTTTCGCCAACAATGTAAACCTATTTACCTTGAGTTGCAGCCTTCTTGCCATGAGGGGTTTTCTAGTAAGATCCCGCCTCTCAAATACTGTACAAAGAGTGTTTTCCATGATCCATCCTCTTCAACTGCATTGATCATGCTCTCCTCAATCATTGGGGCTTCCTTAATCATTACTGCAATTTTTGTTTCTTTGACCCTTGATACCATGCCTCTGAATTTAGACAAGGAATCTGCTCTCACATTCTCTTCCCTGAGAATCTGATGTACTAGACACTTATCAAACTTCTTTATTATTTCTTTCATCCTCTTCAAATATTGCGTCATGGACCACTCTCTGGTCTCATAAGATTCTTGCACTTGCATCACAACCAATTGGGAATCTGTGTGTACATCTAGTTGTTTTACCCCTCCTTCCCATGCTATTTGCAACCCTTGAATAAGAGGTTCATATTCAGCCTGGTTATTTGTTACTGGAAAAGATAGCCTTATTGCGATCTCGATCTCGATACCTTTGGGTACTTGCAAGAAAATTCCTGCTCCTCCATTGCTCGAGTTTGATGACCCATCCACGTGCAGTAACCACCTTTCTTTTCCTTCTGTGGTTCCTCCATGAGCTCTACTATAAAATCTTCAAACACCTGGGCCTTGATCGCATTCTTAGTCTAAAACTCGATATTGAACTTTCCTAATTCCACTGCCCATTTGACCATCCTCCCAGACACATGTCACCTTGACATGATTTGCTTTAACGAATGGTTGGTGAGTACGACTATGGGGTGTGACTGAAAGTATGGTCTCAGTTTACGAGCTGTCGTCACAAAAGCAAGGGTCAACTTCTCGATTTGTATGTTCTTAGCCCCTTGTAACATTATGCTAACGTAGTATATTGGGTTCTGTGCTTCATTTTCCTTGCATAATAGTACCGAGCTCACGACGTCTTGTGGTACCGCCAAATAAACATACAACTTTTCTCCAGGCAAAGGGTTACCGAGCAGAGGTGGGGTCGCTAGATATGCTTTTTTAATTCTTGGAAGGCCTTCTGACATTTCTCAGTCCACTTAAAATCTTTCACTTTACTTAAAACCTTAATGAAAGGAAGGTTTCGATTAGCTCACCTGGCTGTGAAGCGATTTAAAGTCGTTATCTTTCCCATGAGCCTTTGAACATCTTTGATCGACTTTGGCGACCCCAACTTCACGATCACCTTGATCTTCTCAGGATTTGCTTCTATCCCCTTCTCACTAACCATGTATCCTAGAAACTTACCACTTCTTATCCAAAATGTACACTTGGAAGAATTAAGCTTCAGCTTGTATGACCGCATGATTGCAAATTCACTTTCCAAGTGTTTTAGGTGGTCGTTTTCGAGCTTTCTCTTTACCAACATATTATCAATGTATACTTCCATCGTGTCCCCAATTAGATCCTTAAACATTCTTTTCACCAGTCTTTGATATGTCGCCCTCCTTTTTCAGTTACAAATGCAGTTTTTTCGTTATCTTCCGTAGCCATAAAGATCTGATGGTAACCTTGATAGGCATCCATCATGCTAAATAATGCGCATTTCGCCGTGGAGTTTACGAGTAGATCTATCAGATAAGGGTCTTTGGGACATTCGTTATTTAAATTTTTGAAATTAATGCTCATGCACCATTTTCCAGAATCTTTTGGCACGATCACGACGTTAGATAGCCAAGTCGTGTATTGGATCTTTGAAACAAACCTAGCTTGCAATAGCTTATTGGTTTCCTCCTTGATGATCATGTTCCTTTCGACCCTGAATACCGCTTCTTCTACTTTACTGGCTTGATCCGGGGATCTATATTGAGTCGATGCATTATGACTTCAGGATCTATCCTCTTAAGAAATCTAAGTTCATAACAACATGTCACTGTTCTTCCTAAAAAAAACTATGGTCATTATTTCTAACTCAGGCATCATTTTGCGATCCGATCCTGGTCGTTCTGTTGAATTCTCCTAGGACGAGCTCGACCTCTTTATATCCTCCACTGATTCTATTCTTTTGATTATTCCTTTCTTGGCCCCCTAACCCTGTCCTTGCTCATCTTTTCTCTTCTCTCTCTTCCCGAGATCAGTCTGTTTAATTAACAAGTTGTAACATTATTGAGCGGCCCTTTGATAACATCTGACCTCTCTCACTCCATATTTTGTGGAAAATTTCATCTTCAAGTTATAGGTCAACACTACGGCTCTAAACATGTTCAGCTTTGGTTGCCCAAGCACCAAATTATATGCGAAAGGATTGTCGACCACAAAATGTTGAACTATGCACTTTTTACTTCTTGGCTCTTATCGATACTGGGAGATCAATCAACACTTCAAGCACTACCTCACTTCCTCAGAACTCGATTAGAGGGGTCCCCACAAGTTTCAACTTCAGCTCCCCAAAGTCCATCTTCCTTAACACATTCGTATATATAATGTCAACAGAACTTCCATTATCAATTAACACTTTGGGTACCTAGTAATTGGCAATATTTATCTTAATCACCATGGAATCATTCTATGCCCCCAATCCCGAGCCTAAGTCTTTGTCACCGAACACGATCTCTTCTTGATGCTCAACACTTAATATGTGTTCCTTTTGGTTATACTACAATTGTGTGCATACCTCTTGCTAGCTCTAGAAGAATCTCCTCCTATAGGTCCTCTTGATATAATATGGATGACCCCTTTTGTAGGTGCATTATCTTGAGCTCCTTCCTTCATGAGGTCACTTTTCTTGGTTTTATCTCGACTTTGAGATTTGCTCCTCCATCCCATTTTATGATTACCTTTTGCCTCGTTCCTCCATTCTAGTATCAAGCCTTTGAAATATCCCTGTCGGATCAACCTTTCGGTCTCGTCCTTCAACTGGTAGCACTCCTCTGTATCATGACCCTTGTCCTTATGGAACCTGCAATACTTGTTAGAAAATTTTTTTGCGGGGGTGTCTCGTGCCTTACTTGGCCACTACAAAAGCCCTTTCTTTTCCATCATCATCATCGCCTTCTCTCTAGTAGTGCTTAGAGGGGTGTTTTGTGATACCTAGGCTGATACGGTACTATTTTTTTCCGATCTTTCTTAGATCAGTACCTTCTTTCTTTTGGTCTCTCGAACCCTTTATTGCGACCTTTGTCCCTAGACCATTCATTATCCTTTATGGTGTTGATCTCCTACTCATCTGATATATTTCTGAGCCGGCTTCATCAACTATTCTACCCCTACTGGCGGATCTCGAGCCAATGCCAAAGCAAAGGGTCCTTTCTTAAGACCTTGGATGAATATACTAACCATCATGTCAATTATGATGGCTCCAACATTTCATTAATGAATCTTCTCATAAAGCTTTTCAGAGTATCCTCTTCCCTTTTTCTGATAGTGAATAGGTAAGTGGACGACCTTTTTGCCTTTTTCTTGTTGGCAAAATGAAAAGAAAATTTCTGCACCAACTGCTCCAATGAATCATTCGGCTCACTAGCTAGATTTATAAACCACTCTAAGGCATTTCCTTTCAAGAAGGCCATAAATAATTTAGCTTTGATTGAATTTGTTTGCCCGTGCAGATTCATCACTAATTCAAACGCAACAACATGCTCTTGAGGATCTTTGCTTCCATCATACTTAGGCAAATCTGGCAACCTGAAACCACTATTCACAACCTTTGTCAAGATCCTGTTAAAGAACGGTGAGTTTCTGTTCTGTGCTATGATCTCTCCTCATTTCTTTAGCTTGCTGGACTAACTTCTCGATTTGTTTGCTAACACTATCGACCTCTGCACTAGAAATCCATAGTTGCCTCGACATCACCCTTTTACTATTTACTTCATTGGACATCGTCCTTTTTGGACCTTTCTTAGGTCCTCTTAGTGTTATTCTATCATATTCTGCATCAACTTCTTTCTCTTTAAATAATTGCCTATTCACTCTATCCTTTGCAGGTGTTATCATTCTCCTTTCATATTCTACTATAGCTTTTCTAGTCGCCTCTTCGATCATACGCCGAACATCCACTCGAGTTAAATGAAAAATTTGATCCTCCTCTCGTACTGGAGTCTCATTTTCATACTGGTGATCTCTCCTAGAGGTCCCTCTATATCGTTTGACACATTCTCAAGATTATCCAAGTAGCTTATACAGGTCAGTCGTGACCTACTGATGGTTGTAGGTCTGGTCGTGGGCGATCAAAAGCTCTCTGTAATGTGGATGCTGAGAAGAAAGAAGTGCGTTAGGCTTACTGGGAATCCCCAGCTAAGGCCCTCCGATACTTTAAGTTAGAATAAGTAAGGTTGAGAACGATCTAGAAGGCTTTAATGTAGTCGAAAGAGTATTAAGTGCAACATACCATAAATGCTCATGATTAGCAGTATTTATAGGTTTCCGTACCCATATTTGGTAACTGCACGTCGCAACATCTGGAAGAATGCCTGCAAAAAGATCCAATGGTTAATAATTCGAGCCTAAATTTAAGTCGGATAGGGCGGGTTGGTCCAGTGACCCGACCGGCTAAAAAGTGCGCGAATCTTTGTGCGATTTTTGTTATTTATCTGCGTTGTTAGGGCTTTTTCATCATTCTGCTCAAAAGGGGTGCTACTACCCCTATCACCTGACTCTATACCTGGCAGAGACCCAAATCAGTTCCATTCTCCATTGCGAGTGAGGCGAAGCAAACTTTGTGCTGGATTGAAGAAGGGAAAGACATTGCCTAGAGAAGTCACACTCAAAGAAGAGATGAGAATGTGTTTCCAAAACATCCATATTACAAAGGCAAGAAACCTGGGAGGGAAGATTCAGCCAAAGTTTGTCTCCAGTGGACAATTTGTCGAGAATGGTAAGCCAGAGGATGAACTGATCGTGAGGGATTTTGAAAGAGCCATGAAAAAGAGAGAACTACGGGACTTTAGCAGGCACAAAAGTTTGATAAGTCGAGAAGGTAATAAACCTGTTATTATTAAAACACCAACTAATTGAGTAAGTACCTCTAAGAATGGGTAGCAACACGTCTTGAATAATCTAGAGTACTGGAGATGAGGTAGAGGGCTATTTCCAACTCATGCCTTCTATGATGGAAGAGAGTTTGGAACCACGAGGGAGGCCAATAACAACAGATCCTCTTGAAAAAGTAAGAGCGAGAGGGCCTAAGGAGTGCCAAGGATCGGTCCGAAGCCAAATGGTGTCTCCATTACCAATATGAAACTGAAGCTTTGACTGAACTGTTGGCAGCATTTTGATTGGCTTTCACCAAACCCAAGTGACATTGCATGGACATTGGTCCCAAATTGAACGCTTGTGTAGTCTAAAACGCCATACCCACTTCACTCTAATGGAGTTATTTTTGTGAGTGAGAACATCCCAGAGATGCTTGCACATGAGTGCTTTATTGATTGCTAGCAAATTGGGAATACTTAGTCCTCCACACTCCAATGGTGGACATACCTGGTGCCAAGGAACTTTCACATATCCAGAACCCGAATTACCTTGCCGCAAGAATTTCTAAAGCTTCTTCTCGAGACAATGGATCACACTCTTGGGTAAAATAAATGTAGATGACCAATACACAGTGAGAGCAGAGCACCGACTTGATAAGTTGAGTGTGGGCAGCAAATGAGAGCTGAAGGGAACCCCAACTCAAAATACGATGGTCTACTTTAAGGAGTAAAGGCCTAACATCAGCAATAGAAAGTTTTGACGATACTAAGGGGAGATCCAAATACTTAACTAGCAGGCTCCCTGGTTAAGCACAAAAAGGAAATCGCGTGCAAATATCGTCGCCGACGTAGAGAGAAACAACTAACTCTTTGATGGGTTAGCATAAATACCACGCATGCTTCCAAATTCCTCAAGACCTTCTTCAAAAATAGAGACAGAATTTACATATGCTTTGCAAAATAATAGAATATCATCCACAAAACAGTCCGAATTTAAGTTCAGCTCCTTACAACACCAGTAGTACAAGGAGGAGCTAGCTCGCTGCACCCAAAAGTTTACAAAGAGGTTCAAAATCTCCATGACTAGAACAAATAGGTAAGGGGCAGAGGGTTGCCTTGCCGAAGGCCCCAAGTTTCTTGAAAATAACTATGAACACCTCCATTAAGATTGCATGAGTAGGAGACCGTAGAAATACACTCCATAATCCAGATTCTGAAGCGTGGTGGAAATCTAAACAGATGAAGCGTGGCGTGTAGAAAATTCCACTCCACCGAATCAAAAGCTTTTCTAAGATCCAGTTTAAGAGCATAGGAAGGTGGGAAATTCTTCAGATTATACCTCGCAAATAGCTCTTGTTCCATCAAAATATTTTCACTAATTTGACGTTCCGGAACGAATGCGTTTTGATTAATTCCAATCAGCTCCCCTAGGACCTTCACGAGTCGAGCCACCAAGACCGTAGTTTTGTACAAAATGTTACACCAAGCAATTAGCCTAAAAGTCGAGACTAGTAATGGGTGTTTAACCTTTAGGCACTAATGTAAGAAGAGTGGCATTCAATTGTTTGAGCAGGCGTCCTATTCTAAAAAATTCTTCCACTACCAATGTGATATCTTCTCTGATTACCAACCAAACAGCTTTATAAAATCCCACCGGGAAACCATCAGGCCTTAGTGCTTTGTCATTAGCCATACTAAAAATTGTCAATTGAATCTCCTCACCTGACACTGGGGGCTCCATAGACGCTGCATCTTAAGTACAAATGCTATGCTTGACGAGAGACGCTAAATGCTCCATGGAGATGAAATTGGTCTATCTAGCCCCTCCCAACAGCCGCTGATAATAGGAAACAAATTCATTCATAATGTCAGCTTGATTAATAAAGTTATCCACATGCATTGAAAATTTGGTAAAATTTAAGAACTAATACAACGTGAAGCTATTTGAAAAAGACACGAGAACACATATCTCCTTCTTTCAACCAAGTCAATTTCGCACGCTGCTTTGACATAGCCTGTTCCTGCTGGAGAACTTTGAAATAAATTAGCCGACAACATTTCTCAAGCATCAATAAGAGAGCTTTTGCCTGAAAACGCTGGACTAAGCACTGTACCTTCACCAAAATATCAGCAGCACGGCGTACATTGGCGTGTAAATCTCCCTTCGCCTGTCTAAGCTTTAGGAAGATAGGCTTAAGTAATTTCAGCTTGCGGGTAATTTCAGACATATGTGAGCCATGAATATGGTGTGATCAGACTCCCTATACGTGCTGAAGGAAACGCTGGGACTGAGCCAAGAAGTTCTCAAACGAAAATATTGGAGTAGGAAAATGCTATTGCTTAGTCGAGCAGAGTATCAATGCTAAATGACCTAAAGTGCGAGGAGTATTACAGAGATAGAACTGAGATGGCCATTTGACTAACGAAGATTTGTTCACTAATACCTAATCAAGCCTTTTCCATAAGGATCGTGGTCCATCACTTCTGTTATGCCAAGAGAAAGGAGCCCCTGTCATTGACAGCGAAACCAAACTAGCCTCGAGGAGACATTGTTGAAATTCATTGAAGGCTTGAGCAAGCTCGACAGAAGCACCCATGACCTCACCAGATTCTATAACTGCATTAAAGTACCCAAATAACATCCAAGGTGTCTCCCCTGCTACCTCATAATAGCGAGAAATGCGGGGCCACAGCTCACCGCCTAGCAACAAACTCATTCGCCCCATAGATAACCGATGTCAAACTGGTGGTGTGCAAATGGAGAATCTCCACATTACAATGGAGGATCTGCTAAAGAGCCTCCAAGATCTCAACTTTCAATTCCCTAGTATCCCGAGCTAGCTATATATGATCCCCCGAACCACTGTAATCAGAAAACCAAGAGAATCTATTGCAAATAGTGGTTTGGATGTGCTGCCATTCCTTGTCGAACTCTTGTCTCCATTATCGCTAAGAAAATAATTCGGAACTCGCGGATGAGAGCAGTGACCGCCTGCTAACGATCGAGGTGATTCAGCTCTCTCACATTTCGAACACTAGCTTTAATAACGATACATTGCTCGGCGGGCTGCTCGTGCTATTAGGATTTATAATTCACAGATTTTGGCCGGATCTATTCGTATTCTAAGCTTATTTTGCATGGAACTTTTGACTTGCCATTCAGATGTGGCTACGTAACAATGACAGGCATTAGCGGTGTGGAATTGTAATCGAGCATAATATATACTCAAGCATAATCGAGTAGTGGGTAGTCCCTGATGATCACATCCTGATATAGTGGTTTATCAACCCCACTAGCTACCGTACTCAATCCCTCTATAGTTCAATATTCCATAAGTAAGTGCTTGAGTCGGATCCAAACTGATACCTCATTATGGCTCAAGAACAATATATTGTCCTTGGAAAAGACATGGTCCACCATCATTGATTTCTTCCATGGTGGCCTCCATCTTAAATTTGAAGAAATAAAAATCATTTGTAGTCGCTGTAACTGAAAGTAAAGTCGGCCATGCAGATTGCACAAAAGCCTTAAGGTGATAAAATTAAGGCTTCTTACACAATAAATAATCCACCGCAGTTGTAAGCCAATGTTTAGCTCCTTCGTCAATCATAGCTAGAGTTGGTCTAAAAAGAACCTCCCCATTTTGGAACTCTGGAGGAATAAAGTTCAAAGTTTGATGAGAGGACTAATGAAAACCTTCCGTAATACGATCAGAAGGGGAAACAAGTGGAATGGTTCCAACAAAAAATTGATCTGCCATATTCTGCTGCGGACTAACAAGTGCCTAATGAGAATCCTCAAGATGAGGGCAAGTTTGGGTTCCATAGCGGCATCAATTATTCCTCTCGCACTAGAAGGAACTGGACTTGAAACCCTAGGAGGGTCCGTGCACCAGGGGTCAACCATCGCAACCCTATGATCTAATCTAGCCATAGAAGGTAATGCCAGGGGAATATTTCTCCATGCAGGCCATGGCGGGGGGGGGGGGGGAATAATACCGGGGGGGAAAACGTTC